>NW_028249596.1:0-126934 GCF_964263255.1 Lissotriton vulgaris
GAGAGTAGGTGAAAATGCCACCTCCCTATTTTCCTGCCCCTCCCACCTCCTAGCCCTACCTCCCTGCCCCCTCAACCCCTGCCTATAAATGTGGCCCCCTACGACCCCTCTAGAAAAGATGTCCCGTTCAGCCTCTATGCTCGCCCAGCATCCTGGCCAGTACCTACCTCAACTCCACAAATACAAATCCATGCCTAGCCTGGAAAAATGGACCCCGTCCCCCCTAAAAAACTCTGGCGTGTAGTATATGATATTTTTGTGCCAGATCCTGGCAAAACCTAACTGGCGGCAAAAACAAACCATCTCCATGTTTACCTTTCTCCTGGCCTTGTCCACAGCCCCTGGGTTCACAGCGCCCCTCTAAATCCTACACGGCACAAACTCCGTCCACACTACTGCGCACCCTGCCCATTGACGCTTAATCACTCTTAAATCCCTTTTCATGCACCTCATCAGTGCCAAGCCCATCTCCTTAACCATATCGTTTTCTCCCAGGTGAATGACCAGGACATCGGGGCACCTACCAGCCACCAACATCCTTTTCAACACTTCCAAATGTTTTCTCCAGAGCATTCCCCCTTTCCCTTTTCAACAAACACTGAACAGTTCTTTATTAAAGCCAAGGTTCTCCCCAAAATAGCTGGAGCAGGCCTGGACCTGAGCCCACTTCACAAAAGAATAGCCCACGATCGAAATGGACAGATCCCTGGCGAGGGGACCCATCACCGAACCTGAAACGAGAAACATGAATGAACACAGGGAAAATACATAACCGCGCTACAATGTGCCGGGAGCGCTGCGCACATAACGCTGGTAACAGTCCGATGACCACCTGCCCAATCTCATAATGTCCCCTCACCCCCAACCCCGGTTGTTCGCTTCTAACGCAGAACCAATCCTAAATGAATGAGTCCCAAAACATTTACCATCCAAGCCCAGGAGGGTCAAGGCCTTCCTCAATATCGCCAGGAGCTGTGACCCTTTCGCTGCCCGCCCATACGCATGCTTGAACACCAATCCCAACGTGTCTGAGGCCAGAAGCCTCCATCTCATCACCCACCTATACGGGCAGGTCAAGCCAGAGTCAGCTGCCTGTAAAGAGACCCATCGGCCCCCACCCCTCTGATCCGTTTTTGATTTCCTGATCCACAAACAGACCCTGTTCCCCCGGAGGGAAACCTTGGTCCATAACAAGCTCTCCCCCATCTGGTACTCAATAACTCTGAAACCCAGAAGGCCCCCACGAACATCCACAACATCAATGTGGAGAATAGGCAAAGCTCAGATTCGTCCCTGCATACCCTTGGCAACGTCTGCAATACTCTCTCCAAAAGGTCCCATGACAAGGGGTTCCTGACCCGAGTCGCCCGCCCACACTCACAAGCCCACCCTTCCAACATGCCATGCGGGCCCGATACTCCTCGTCATATTGGGCCCAGGCATATCCCCCCCAGTAATCTGGGGGTTTCTGATAACGTCCATGTATTTAAACATGGCCACTGACCTTGCGGGGAATTTCTCGCAATACATGCTGGCATAAATAAGAAAAGCCACCGTACAGTTCTCTATTGAAAACGGCACATTCAGCCTATTCTGTAACTCATTCTCCTCCTCTTTCGACCCTTCTTTCGCTCTAACTTCTCTGTGCAGGAGCTTCAGTATCTCTATATACTCTCCCTTCCATACACGCTCCTTAGTAGCTAACATCAAATGAGCCCCCAACAGCTTTGTGACACCCATATATGGTAAACGTTTAATCTTCAACTCCTTACTTTCCAATTTTACCCCTGACTCCCCAGTCATGTCGCGTCCTGCTGTGTCCCCCCCAGACTCTGAGTGCACTGGACCGTTACCCGGGCCATCTCCTGTAGCTGCGGGCCCCTTACCTGGGCCATCCTTCCCTCGGACGCCTTACCTGCGTTCCCCAGTTCACCTTCAACTGTTTCATCAGTACCTACCCCAACGTCCATCATTTACGTACCTTTATGTAACCTGCCCCCATGTCTCCCACCCTTCCACCCACCCCCACCAATACCATAAAAGTGGCCGCACCGGCCGCCAGTTTACCTGGAGCAAAAGAAGCCGGTCATTGTTCTCCTATCCTCCTCTCCGGTGGGGGTCATCCTGTCCTCCCAGCGTGATGTCCGACCCGTGGGCTCCGCCTGGCGCTGTGACACCTGCAAGATACTATCCTCAACATTACTCAGCCCCCTCACCCTCTCCTTCTCTCAACTCTTCTTCCTCCATACTATCATCATCATGAACTAAATCATCATCTTTAGAATAACTGGCCCTCGCGGCCAGCGGCGCCAACTGCAGCCTCTTAACATTATTAAAACCAACTTTCTAGTTGCTCCTCCTCCGATGGTGGTCCCCAAGCCGTGGCGGCCCTGTGGGTGTAGGGGCCGGCGAGCCCGCTGTGGGCCTACTTCTGCCGGCCTCGACGAGATCCCCAGCTGGTACCGGGCATGCAGCCCGAGGCTCAACCCTCCCCTCTCTTTGGCACCAGTAAGCCGTTCCCAGCCCTGCCAAGTCTAGTGCCCGCAATGCTCCACCTCCTGAACAACAAACATAAGATCTGGTGCGCTGGGCCCCACTAACTTTCCCCACTTATCCCACTCTGCCTTGCCCCTGCTCCCAAGGTACTAGCTGCGCATGCCCTACCTACCATGCTAAGATCGACCCCAGCCCCCCGTCTTCCCCATCCCCCTTCTCCTCGCTCCACACCAGCCCTCCCGTCCTGGCCCCCGTCCGAGGAACCCCCTCCTCACCCCAACCCCCGCCTGCCTCCCCCTCGCTCTGTCCCCTCACCATAATCCCTCTTCCCAAAAACCCCGGGGGTTGAACCCTCCCCCCGAGCCCCTGCATGCCCACACTCTCCCTGAGCATCCATGAACCCCTCCACCCATGACTCAAAGATGTCCAAATCCTCCCAGCTCCTCTCGCTGCCATCCGAGTCCACCAGCAGCGGGGACATGCTCCCCACACCTGCACACTAGCCTCCGCTGCCCCAGCCCTGTCGAGCTCCTGTGCCCTGCCTCCCTCTTGGCCCCCCTTTGTGCCCCCCCTCCTCTTGCCCAGTCCCCCTGCCCTCCCGCCTCATGCTCCCAAACCCACGCCTCGCCAACCTGCCTAGGCCCCGGGGCCGCAGCCACCCGAGCTGAATTACCGCTAAACCAAAGGCCCCTGCCCAACTCGCCGAAATCGGCCTGCCACATGCAGTCCGCCCCACTAGACTTATCAGGGGCCATCCTCTTCCCTCGTGGGCAGCCCCTGTCAGCGTGCACAGGGCCGTGCAGGGGCTCCCCTCTCTCCCCTTCTGCGCCTTCTGGCCAAGTCTTGTAGGCCCATCAGCGTGGGCTTGGGCCTCCACATACACCTCCCCGAGCCCCGCACCCTCCCTCTCACTCCGGCGGCCACTCCCATCCTACCGCAGCTGCCGGGCTTCAGTTGTGGTCCTGGCAGGGAGACGCAAGGTGCGCTCCCCGCCGGGCCATCTTCCCGCCTGCCCACCGGGGCTTTCCCCGCGCCCCCATTTCCGACGGACACATCTCCAGGCCCGCACTCCTGGCATACTTTTGTAGTTTACAAGGAGTTATCCTCTTTGGCCTCTCGGGAAGAACGAGTGGCAACCTCTGAGCAATCCTGCAATCAGATAGCTGACTTCTTCCACAATAAGAAGCAGGACATTTATTCCACCTTTCCCAGTACGGCCAGATTTCTTTCAGGTGGTATAACATCGCCGGACGAAGGAACTTTGACCACAGACAATCTGTGTGCTTTCTCTGCCCCCGACATGGATCAATTAATAAAGGTGGCTGGTAGTGTAAAATCTGGCTCTCCTAGAGATCCAGCCCCAGCTAAAATCCTAGGAGGGAATATGGAGACGTTAGCTCCGTATATCAGGCATCTTTTGACACTGTCATTCGACTCTGGTAGGGTTCCGACTATGTGGAAACAGGCAGTGGTACTCCCACTCAAGAAGAAACCACAGATTAGTATCACTCAGATGAGCAACCTACGACCCATCTCACTTCTCCTTTATATTTCCAAAATAGCAGAAAAATTGGTCAATCAACAACTTTCGGCTTACATCGAAAATAAACACCTTTTGCATCCCACTCAGGCAGGCTTCCGCGCACTCCATTCTATGGAGTCTGCGCTACTCTATTCCACGGAGATGTTGCGGAATCATGTGGACAAAGGTCAAACTGCGGCACTGATTCTTCTTGATCTCAGTGCCGCGTTTGACACTGTGGCACACCACACTCTGCTTCAGCGCCTGAGTGAGGGGGAGTCGTCGGTAAAGCATGGCAATGGTTGGAGTCCTTCCTCCAGGAACGCAGTTTCCGCGTGGAGCAGGGGCCCAATAGGTCTAGGGCCATTGCCCTGACCCAGAGAGTCCCGCAAGGCTCCAGCCTGAGCCCCACCTTATTCAACCTCTATGTTGCTCCAGTGGCATCAATCACGGAGAAACATGGGGTTGATGTGGTGACCTACGCTGACGACACTCAGCTGGTTGTGGCTCTTTCGCAGCCAGCTGAGCAGGCAGCTAGTCAATTTGCATCTTGCCTCCAGGACCTGGCCAACTGGATGTCGAATAACTGTCTCAGAATCTGCTCACGCTGTATAAACCCACACGGTTGCTCCGATCAGAGGGCACTGGGTTAATGTGTATTCCGAAGACCAGCAGGGCCAGGATGGGTGGCAGATCTTTCCGCCTCCTGGCGGCCCGGAGCTGGAATGCCCTCCCTCTCAGACTCCGG
This sequence comes from Lissotriton vulgaris, assembly GCF_964263255.1. Classification (NCBI taxonomy): domain Eukaryota; kingdom Metazoa; phylum Chordata; class Amphibia; order Caudata; family Salamandridae; genus Lissotriton; species Lissotriton vulgaris. Next base: position 4,767 of record NW_028249596.1, read on the forward strand.
ATGGAGCCTTCGGAAAAAGTCTTCCGCTGAGAACTTAAAACCCACTTGTTCCCAAAATACTAAACTGTATTAGTCTTGTGATGGTATTGGGGGTTACCTAGGCCACTGAATAGCGCTGGGACACACTGGCTAGTGTAACCAGGCGTTTTACAAACTCAGTATAAATAAAATAAATAAATACGTGCAGCCCTGATCGCTCACCTCCTTAAATACCCGCTCCCATCCCACCGGAAATGAAGCAGCAGAGGGGCTGGACTTAGGCTGGACTCCCCTGGAAAAGGGTCCCAACAGCTGGTGCACTGGGATATTCCTAATGCGGAATTTGTAATGGGCACAAAGGGGGCAGCCCTCTTGCTGTGCCCACTGCATACGCCGTGGGCAGCTGCAGTTTTTTTGTATGTTGTCATTGTTTAGGGTCCCGTTACTCAGCACAGGCTATTAGGTATTTCTCTTGCTGAATAATCATTCTAATGAAACATGTTTCCTATTGCGCTGTGGCAGAAACAAGTTTTGTTCCTGATTGCTACTATAACTGTCCCTGTCATCCCTCGGTGTCAGACTGCAAATGGAAATTACTGTGGAAAAGCTTGAAAATTAACTATTACCTCTCTGCACTATGATGGCAGAGCTCAGCAGTTGTATAAACTCTGGCCGATATCTCCAAAGTAATGAAAGATGATTAGCAGAAATGCAAGGAGGCACCGGAAGTGATATCACAGATTCTTTTATCCAGGATGACATTACTGGATGTCTCACTCTCAGCCGCCTCCTGGTTGAATGGTGAAGGGAAGGGCAAGGAGTGTTAGCCACAGACTCCTGAGACCAGGGGTAGAAAGAGAAGAACCAGAGGCACCATATAGCATTCCTGAGTGGCTTCTGCGCACCAGGCAGGTGACCCCCATAAAGTATGGAAATTTTGAGGAAGTATACATTGATAGCGTGCTTTTAGATATTATCTTCACCATATATACTTGTGTTTAGTTTGCAGCTGGGAAGGTTTTATGGCGAGAACATGTTCCTGGTGCCAGGTTGTAAATGTAAATGTATTTATAAAGCACTTACAGTCCCTGAGCAGGATTTAAAGTGGTTTCCAGTTAGTAACTCGCTACTCGGGACCCCAAGACTAGTAGTCACCTTCCGCATGTTTTGGGGCTCTTGGACTGTCATGTTTTGGGTTGTTTGGTATTCTTTCCCTATTACAGTGGTAGAGCCGGCCTCTGTCCTTCGACCCATGCTGGGATGTCTTATATGATGGACAGGAGGAGATGAAAACATTAGGTCCAGGATGGACAGGGTGGGGGTAAGTGGTTTGAGGCTGGTGTGTTACAGGCAAGGCAGCTGTCTCTCGCACAACAATTGATGGACAGAATGCAGAACAATGTCATACATTCACTACAGTACAGAGATCTGGTTTTGTTGTTCACCATGCCATTCCAGTTTGAACCCAGCCATATGAAAAATCAGTCTTTACCCTGTGCCCAATGGGAACAGTTCAGCCCGAACTGCCAGCCCAGGTCAACCCTGGACTGGAAACAAGCATCCTAGGACCGGGTTTGAGGTTTCCATGTCTCTCATCAGCATCAGGATGCCGACAAATGAATCGACAGGGCCAGAAGTGGGCCCTGTGATCTTTAAGTTAGGGGGAGGGGCGCCGTATGGGCCGCCATAATTAAACATAAAGAATGGCCTGATCTGTGCTGCATGAGGTAGTGGTGGGGGAATGGCACATCACAATTTGCAATAACTAAACAAAGAATGATTTTTTTGTGTGCTGTGGGAGTTATTAAACAACTAATGGCTTTGGTATGTGGTGGGAAACAGGCGCCGCACAGTTTGCCGTAATTAAACAAAGAATGGCGTTGGTGCGTGCTGCAGGAGTTGGTGACTGGGGAAGGGCACTGCATGGGCCTCCATATTAAAACAAAGAATGGTGTGCCATGGAAGGTGGTGGCAGGAACACTGCACGGGTCACCATTATTAACATAAAGAATGGTGTGCAGGGGTAGGTGTGGGGGGGGATGGCACCATACGGCCACCATAGTATAAGACAATAAAGAGTGGCATGCACAGGAGTGGGGAGCAGAGGGCAGAGGGTGGAGAAGTGTGGCCCACTGGTTAGAGGAGACATACCCCGAAGCAGAGGTCAGACCCGGGTTCAATTCCCGACGCGGCAGGGTCCTGAGCCCAATTGTCCACGGACTCGATAATTCTCGCTTCGGTGCCTACTCTAATCACAGGTTCACACTCTGCAACTCTGGGCATTAAGCTTGCTTAATCTCCACACCAGCCCCCCCGCGGCGGGATGCCTGGCTTTCACCTTGGGGATGCCCAGTACGGGTTATCTCACAGGGAAAAGCCAGGACGGGTTCCCAATGCAAGCGCTGAGATGCCCTAGGGTAAGTCGAGCGCTATATAAGAACACACATACATACATACATACCGCACGGCATGGGGAGATTACGTAGCTAGAGCAGGGGCACCTAAGACAGGAGCTGGGCTTGTAGTGTAGGGAAGGACAGCAGAACAAAAAGAGTTCAGCCAAATAACAGATAAGCCCTGAAAGTGTAGGGAAACTGTACATGGCCGGTGCTCCTCAGCCTTCAACTGAGCTGATGCATGGGCTGCAGGAACTAGTTAGGAGACAGGAACCAAGAAAAACGGAGGAGTTAACCAATGGCAACCAGTAGGCAGTATTAAACTCTAGATACTGATTACAGCAGGTCTTCCAGACAGCTTATGCGAGCTGTAGGCTTGACCTAAAAAGGGTGCTACCTTAATGCTAACCTCCACATAACCCAAAGCTAATTCTTAACGCAGAAAGAAACTTGGGGTGGAGGGTGAAAGTCTGAAAAGCTATCTGCAGGAAAGATATTCTTCTATCTGTAAGGTCTCCGTGGGTTGATACCCCCAGATAGCCACTCTTCGAGTAAAAAACAAAAATGATTTATGATTGTATATTTCAAGAAGAGGGAGGATTCATTTTTTGCCAATTTTTTGGGCAAAGGTAAATCGGGCACAAATGGCCCGTTTGAATTTCACACATGTAGCCGAGAGGCACTGTGCCCAAGAGCAAAGCGAAATGAAGGTGACGCTCTTCCTTCATGCTTACCTTTGATGTAGATAGGTCTTATCTTGCAGTTGATTATGCCACAGACCATGTAATACATTTTGCTGAAGTTTGTTTCCAGGTCAAAATTGTCCATAAAGGATGGTGAGCAGAGCTAGCTGATATGCTGTGATGTACGTTTTCCTCAGAACTCCTCGTCTGCCCCAGGGTTTCCTGCTTTCTACCTTAATCCGGATAACCCCTCTCGGAGAAGACTGAGGATGGATCCTGTAATGAGACATGCAGGATCAGCTGCTGATGCTGAGAGGGGCACCTGGTGAGTGCGGACTGCCACTCAACGAGGAGAACTGCAACTGAGTGAGCCGGCAAGATGGCAGCTGTGAAGGAGAAACATCTTGCTGTGCTCCCGGAGGCCTGATAATTGGATGAACATGTAAGAGCATCACACAAGCTGCTCCCTCCTCCTTCCCTGCGGGTCAGTGGCCACTGCTAGGTCTTCTGGTGTGGCCCTCCTATACCACTGTGGCAGAGAGACTCATGGCCGGAAGGTAAGCATGGGCGAATTTTGCGAATCTCGCGTTCGCGAATTTTGCGGATTTGCGAACTCGCAATCCGCAAAATCCGCGAATTCCCGCGAATTTGCGGATTTTTTTTTTTGTGTTCGCCCGTGTTTCTGCCAGTTCGCGAGGGTTTTTACAATTTCGCAATTTGCGAACTTACCTGTCGGGTCGCAAGTTTTGCGAACTTGTTGTTTCTACGTGTCCAGCCTGTTTGGGACACTCTTCTTCATCACTGCCACTCTCTGTCACCACTGCCACTCTCTGACTACTCATGCCACCCTCTGGCCCACCCATGCCACCCTCTGTTTCATCACCACACCCTCTGGTTGTCCAGTGTACATTATTTTCGGCAAAGCAAAGCACACCTTCCCTGCCTCAAGTGACCTGAATTAATTTGGGGCTGATTAATGTGTCACAGAATATTTTTTTAGCTGGCACCTGCTTCCTTAGTGCGCCCTGATTAGTGATCTTTTGCACTTGCTAAGTGCTTTCATTGTTGCAAAATTAGTTACAACACCTGCCCTGCCCCAACTGACAATAATGAATTAGGGGCTGATTAATGGATTTTAACTTCCAGCCTGGCTCCTGCTTGTCTCCCTTAGCTGTAATTCAGGACCTTTGTGGCATATGTGTAACTATTCTGAGGTTCAGAGCAGGGTCACATAATAGTTGCAACTGGCAACTGAACTCTGGAGGGGCCCCTCAGGAAGCACTACAGGAAATGGCTACTAATGATGAGCCTGAACTTTTGAACCTGGTAAGTAGTTACTTTCAGTTTTGCTAAGATCGTATTTCTGCAATTTTGCACTTATTCGCGGGGCGCGAACTCACGCGAACAGTGCGAACAGTGCGAGCAAAATCCGCTGCTCGCGGATTTGCGGATTTTGCGGGAGATTCGCAAATCTCGCGGATTGCGAATTTACCGAAAATCCGCAAAATCCGCGAGAGGAACGGATTTTCCGCCCATACTTACCGGAAGGTCCTGCTGAGGAACAGCAGTGGCGGACCTCATCCCCACTCTAGGGGCATGCTGGTGGCTAAATACAGGCCCACCTGAACAGATGATCGCTGGGTGAACTGTGTGGCTGATTCCTCACTTTTGGCCTGAGTTTGCAGCTACCTGCATGCACCTCCCTGGGATCGGAGGCTGCAAATTTGGTTGGCGGGCCCCACCTATTCCCAATTGTTGATGCGCTTGTGCCTTGGTGCGATTACACTGTACCTTGCCATGTGGGGTGTAGTACATAGCCCCACTCTGCACTAACATTATACAGGAGCCCTGGACAAAGGAGGTTGCCTGGAGTCCTCCCCCTGGTGGATGTGGCACCTCCTTTCATCACATTAGTCTGTGGCTGTTGGGTTGCATCAGACACTGTGGAACTAACCTGATCACACTGTCAATGACCATGGATATCACTGCCTTACTGTTGAGGCATCTCAGGAGCTGTGCAACCTCTGCACATGGCTCTTCCTCAAGGGATGTGCTCCCTGCCCCTCTTCGTCTCTTTCTCTACTAACTAGTGTATAGGGATCCTATGAGGCCTACAAGCAGTTTGGGATCCCATGGTCCTGGGAGACACTGCAACCCTGCCATTACTGTGGTCCCTGGTAGTCGTGCTCACACCTGGTTGGCAACATTTCAGATGCCTGCTACATCCTGTGGCTGGATGAACTTGTGGACCAGCACATATTTTGTCCTCCTTCTCTTGGGTGGACCTTGTGAGTACTGCTTTGCCTCTGGTGCTCCTACTGGGCACAACGCATGGCTTTGTCACCCCTGCAGGGACACCTGTGCTACTTTCCCTACATGGGTCCACTTGCTCTGAACTACTCTTTACCTACTGCAAACAGTGCTATCTCCCCCTCTCTAAAGACTATGGTGTGGTCACTCCAATCGAAGGCTAGTTCCTCGTCACTGGCTGTTGCTGGAGGCCGTACCTATCATTTGTAGTCCTCCAATTCCCCTTTAGAGAAGACCCATGCTCTGAGGGATATATTGGATGTGATACTAGCAGTTCCTAGCTCTACAAGAGAAGCTCTAGAATCAAACATTGATTCTTTAGTTGTGGACCTCAGTCTTCTGAGAGACGACCATCGTAAAATGTCTGATTGGATTTACTTTGTCAAGACCACAGTGGCAGAGATATCTCCTATCATGAAGGCCCACACATTGCAATTCAATGACAAGGCTCAGCACATGAAAACGCCTTTGGATCACATTGAAGATCCAGAAGACAGACCAGATGTAACAGCATCCGAGTTATTGGACTCCCTGAAAACAGTGAGGGCACATAGATGCTCACCTTTCTTGAGGACTAACTTCAGGAGGCGGAATACTATGCACTTGCAAGGGCTCACAGGGTGCCTGCTCATAGGGTGCCTGCTCTCCCTCTGGCCCCTAGCATTACACTGTGATCAATGGTGGCCCACCTCCTCCATTTCCAGCACCATGACTATTTGCTGCAACAAGCCCTCAAGGCGTGCTACTTTCAGATGGAGAACACAAAAGTCGTCATATTTCCTGATTACACAGCAGCCGTCCAAAGACAATGAGACACCTTCATGGCCATAATGAAGTAACTGTGGGACCTTTCGTTTCCCCATGCCCTGTTTTTCCTGGCCAGACTACAGAACCACTTGGAAGGCCACACAACATTTGTCATTGCTTTTTAGAAGGCCTAGAATTGGCTTGAAACCCACAATGGGTGGCCAGCCCAGACCCACTGGATGTTCCCCTAGGATACCACCAAGTGGAAAAAGCTATCTTCACATAAGCGTGGATGCTTGCATGCAACCCCACATCAGGCTCATGACGGAAGGGAAAAGGCCCTTGCTGCTGCAGCCTTGGTGGGGTCAGGTGCAAGCCCCAGGGGATGGTTGCTGAAGTCTCTACAGTAGAAGATTCAAGCACTGACTCTGAGAACAAATCTTGGGTTGATTCCAGTGTGGTTCTCCCCACAGCCACTATGAGCCCTGCTGATTACATTATTTGACATTTACTGGCTCCCCTTGGTGTTGTCTTGACTGCCTCTAGTATTTTCTGTACTGCTAGTCTTTATCATTAGTATTTGTCTGGAAGGAGACCTGTGTTACTGTGTAGTATATTAGTCACATGGGATTCACACAGGGCACCGGGGCCGTTTCTACCACTTGGTGCTTTCACCCTCCACTCGCTGTCCTGATGTGATTGGCCTGCCAATTCCTCTAGTAGCATGTTTTCACTATGGTTTCACATAGTTTGAATAGAGTGACTTGGCTCGACTGTCCTTGGGGGGTTTTGTTGGGGAATTTCTTTGTTCTTCCACCACTTAAGTGGGCAGTCATTAACCACTGTCACTGGGTTATCTGTGTCCATAAAACTGTGGGGATGTGGTGGAGTGTAATGGGCGTATAGTGTAGGTCACTTAGAGCACTATTTCCAATGGCTAATATGACCTCTACAAATAAAGTGCTCACAGTAAACGTACGGGCATCAATTCCCCTTGGAAGTGGTACAGGGCTCCGAGGTACCCTAAAAGACACAAGGTGCAAGTATTTTTGTCCAGGAAACTCACCTTACGAAAAAAGAAAGTTTGGCATTGAAGAAATGTTGGAGAGGGAAGATGTATGCAACTACTTCCTCCTCCTTCACTTGAGGTGTGTTGATATGGACTCTTCCTGGTACTCCCTTTTTCCCCCAAGTGTAGATCATGGATCCAGAAGGTCTTTATGTGGTACTGGGGGGGTAACTTCATGGAAATCATATTGCTCTTGTTAATGTATATGCCATGCACTCGGACCAGCCCATTATCTTAGCCTCTAGTACCCCATGCATCTCTAAGGTACTCCAGTTCCCCCTCATAGTGGGAGGTGAATTCAATTGCATGACAAATGTTGCCCTTGATTACTCTCACCTCCCTCTTCCTACTACCCCAATCCACAGGTTTGCCCAACTTTTTCACACTTGGATAGCAGTTGGGGGCCTTGTCGACCCGTAGAGGTTGCATAACCCACACAGTACCTCCTACTCCTTCCTAAATTTCTGCTTGTATGACCTCTTTGTCCAATTGGATACATTTCCGTACTCCGCCTCACTTCACATCAGGGTTACCTACATTTAATACCATGCTAAAACCTATTCTGACCACAACCCATTACTGCTGTCTTACACCTGGGGCCGTTCTAAACCCCCATACCATCCTACAGATTTAATGTTCTTACACTGGATGACCCTGTCTTTCGCGAGGGGCTTGGGGCTGCAGTCCCAAATAACTTTCCTGTCAAGGAGGGCATGGCTTCCTCTCCCCTTGCAGAATGGGAGGTGTTCACAGTGTTTATTCCAGGGCACTATATCATCAATGTGGTCGGGATTAGGGCTTGGTTGCTCAGAGAAATCAAGCAAGAAGAAGACCTCCTGACAGACCTAGAAGCTCCCCTATGAGCAACCCTGTCTCCATACACAACCTGCACATGAAACATGACAAAATTCTGGTGTTAATTGAACACATCCGGGCCTATGACTACAAGACCTACACCACTAGGTATGCCGAGTGTTATAACATGGGATGGATATTGGCTTAGATGGCCAATCTGTTTTGACGTGCCTCCCAGAGTAATATTTGCAATTGATGCAAGTTATGAACTGTATACCGCATGTATACCCGAAAGCCCTCATCATGGCTGTTGACATTGAAAAGGCCTTTTATTCTCTGTACTTATCCTATTTATATGCCATTATGGCTAGTTTATGAGACATCTTTCTGGGTTGAATGCACCATCTCTACACACTCACAATGGCTCGTGTGCAAACTGTCTCAGCTGTCTCCCCACTGTATGCAATTGAGAGGGCCACACACCTTTCTTATTTGCCTTGGCAATAGAGCCTCTAGAACTCACACTCTGTACTGGACACCACTAGCACGAGTTTCATGCTGGGAACTCGTCCCTACACAACTAATATCTAGGGGATGATCTCCTCCTCTTCACTCAAGGAGAACACACTCACAAAGACAGCGCTGTCGCTGCGCTGTTAGAGTTGGCTGCCATTCTGGGCTATGTGTTATCTGGGATAAGTCCAATGTATTCCCATTATATGTCCTGCCCACCTAGGCTTCCCCTCCCCAGGTGGGAACCACCCTTCATTGAGAACCCATTGCATTTCGATACCTCAGTGTCAACATCTATCACTCCATAATAGAGGGTAATATACATGTGTACTAACCTCTTTGTGCTGCTCTTCACAATTCTGGCTCTCCCTCCATCTTTCTGTGATGGTAGAATCGTGCTATTAAAGATAATATTTTTTCCCAGTTGCTCTTTTTCATTACCACACTACCAGTTCCTCTTTAAAGACATAGATTGCCTAATGACGTCTTATATAGAGTGCTGGGGGGAACGAGCGATTCCGAATATTGAGCTCTGTTATCTAGCGACAAAATTGAGATATGCGGCACATTAGCAGAACCTCCACTGGGGGAGGTGGCACAGGTAGTTCCTAATTTGCACAACAACAAATAATATCTGTCAAGGCTCAAGAGTATATGGAGAAAAATATATTTTTCTCCATATACTCTTGAGCCTTGACTTGACCGCTCACTAACTATTGTTTCTCACTGATACTGTTTTGCATGCATTTGGTATAGTGGTCCTTCTTGCTTGACTTACTGACCTACTCTTTGACCCCCAGATATTATTTGTTGTTGTGTATTGAGTCCGGGGCTTATATCTGGTCGGTCGGTAAACCTGCCCTTAGACCCTCCCTAATTTGTTGTTGAACGAGTTCCTAATTTGCCCCTATACAGGCCACTCCGATGGCATTGCTCATTATGCCATTCGCTACCCCGTGAGTGCTGTGAGGTTGTGCTCCCTTCCCTTTGTTGTCCTCCCTTCACTTTGTGTGGTCCTGGGCATTGTAACGCACCAGGACATCAACCCCCTGTTCTAAATGTCTTCCAGTGTAGGTGCTGCTTTGCCTCCCACACACATGAGACTGGACTGGAGTACGCGACTGGGACTGGAGACCTATGATGATGATTGGAGATTGGTATTCTGGGGGCCAAATCGGGGATTTCCCACACCCAATGACGGGGTTTGGACATCCCGTCCACCCCAGCCTACGGCGACCAGGCGTCCCGGATTTTCCGTGACAGTCAAGGGTTTCACCAGCTGTCGGGGCAGATTTCCTAAATTTTGGCTCATGTCCCGGGTTTTAGAAAGGGTCGACTGAAACCAGTGAGAGGCACTTATTGGGTTTTCTAACGTTGTGCAAGTTAGCAGCTGTTATATGTAAGCAATTTAATTACCAGGTATGATGCTGGTTTTAGAAATTACATTTTATTTACTTTATTAGTGCCTCTTCCGTGTTCCTATGTTGATAAGATTTTTCATTATGCGCAGCACTGTTGATTGTAGTCCTTCAATATTTGCAAAATGTCCCGGTTTATGGTCCTCAAGGTCTGGTCAACCTACCCCCACCCCACTTTCTCCTCAACGGTGAAGTGACAGTAACAATCAAGAGAATATGGGGTACAGAAGAGCTGGACCCTTTTAAGTATCTTTGCCTTCAAACTGTTTGCACTACAATGGGCGAAAAAAGAGCAATTTCATTTTATTTTAGGTCGCTAATACTGGCAGGACACAGTCGGTCCCCCCTTCATGACCAATGGGCGGTGGACTTAGAGCGAGAATTGAAAGACAATGACTCAGTTGATTTATTTGGGTAAACTCCTCGCACTTCTCACAATTCTTGCTTTAAATTGATACAAGTAGTCTAAAGGGATACCATTCCTCATTAAACTAAAAGTGACAGGTCCCATGCCCCGTAAATTAACTAAAAGTAACAGGTACCACGCCCTAGAAATCAACTAAAAGTGACAGGTCTCATGCCACGTCAATGAACTAAAAGCCACAGGTCCCCCACCCTAGAAATGACGTAGGTGACCCCTTCTCCCAAAGGGGGCAGGGTGTCATAGGGGAGTGCTGTTTTGGAGACCCCATCGATTCACAAAAGGGGGTGGTGATGAACAGAGTGTCTGAATTGAGCAGACCACTCTTACCCAGTCCAAAGATCAGGGCTTGATCCATCACCGTTATTTATCTCACTGCCCCATCCCAGCTCAGAACCTGGCTATATGCAAATCAGTCTGTCCCTGGCCCAGTGCATCATGGGAACAGGGCAGACTAAACTACCAAGCCAATTCTTTACCAGAAAGGAGACAAGCTACCGGGGACCGGTTTCTGGCATTTCAGCCGTCTTCGGCCCGGCTTGCTTGAATCCTGATGGAGCAGTGAGAAAGGGACTCATGTCTGAGTATACCCTGCCACACCTATAGTGGCCAAAATCGATTCACAAAAGGGGGTGGTGATGAACAGAGTGTCTGAATTGAGCGGACCACTCTTACCCAGTCCAAAGATCAGGGCTTGATCCATCACCGTTATTTATCTCACTGCCCCATCCCAGCTCAGAACCTGGCTATATGCAAATCAGTCTGTCCCTGGCCCAGTGCATCATGGGAACAGGGCAGACTAAACTACCAAGCCAATTCTTTACCAGAAAGGAGACAAGCTACCGGGGACCGGTTTCTGGCATTTCAGCCGTCTTCGGCCCGGCTTGCTTGAATCCTGATGGAGCAGTGAGAAAGGGACTCATGTCTGAGTATACCCTGCCACACCTATAGTGGCCAAAATCGATTCACAAAAGGGGGTGGTGATGAACAGAGTGTCTGAATTGAGCAGACCACTCTTACCCAGTCCAAAGATCAGGGCTTGATCCATCACCGTTATTTATCTCACTGCCCCATCCCAGCTCAGAACCTGGCTATATGCAAATCAATCTGTCCCTGGCCCAGTGCATCATGGGAACAGGGCAGACTAAACTACCAAGCCAATTCTTTACCAGAAAGGAGACAAGCTACCGGGGACCGGTTTCTGGCATTTCAGCCGTCTTCGGCCCGGCTTGCTTGAATCCTGATGGAGCAGTGAGAAAGGGACTCATGTCTGAGTATACCCTGCCACACCTATAGTGGCTAAAATCGATTCACAAAAGGGGGTGGTGATGAACAGAGTGTCTGAATTGAGCAGACCACTCTTACCCAGTCCAAAGATCAGGGCTTGATCCATCACCGTTATTTATCTCACTGCCCCATCCCAGCTCAGAACCTGGCTATATGCAAATCAGTCTGTCCCTGGCCCAGTGCATCATGGGAACAGGGCAGACTAAACTACCAAGCCAATTCTTTACCAGAAAGGAGACAAGCTACCGGGGACCGGTTTCTGGCATTTCAGCCGTCTTCGGCCCGGCTTGCTTGAATCCTGATGGAGCAGTGAGAAAGGGACTCATGTCTGAGTATACCCTGCCACACCTATAGTGGCCAAAATCGATTCACAAAAGGAAAGGGGGTGGTGATGAACAGAGTGTCTGAATTGAGCAGACCACTCTTACCCAGTCCAAAGATCAGGGCTTGATCCATCACCGTTATTTATCTCACTGCCCCATCCCAGCTCAGAACCTGGCTATATGCAAATCAGTCTGTCCCTGGCCCAGTGCATCATGGGAACAGGGCAGACTAAACTACCAAGCCAATTCTTTACCAGAAAGGAGACAAGCTACCGGGGACCGGTTTCTGGCATTTCAGCCGTCTTCGGCCCGGCTTGCTTGAATCCTGATGGAGCAGTGAGAAAGGGACTCATGTCTGAGTATACCCTGCCACACCTATAGTGGCCAAAATCGATTCACAAAAGGGGGTGGTGATGAACAGAGTGTCTGAATTGAGCAGACCACTCTTACCCAGTCCAAAGATCAGGGCTTGATCCATCACCGTTATTTATCTCACTGCCCCATCCCAGCTCAGAACCTGGCTATATGCAAATCAGTCTGTCCCTGGCCCAGTGCATCATGGGAACAGGGCAGACTAAACTACCAAGCCAATTCTTTACCAGAAAGGAGACAAGCTACCGGGGACCGGTTTCTGGCATTTCAGCCGTCTTCGGCCCGGCTTGCTTGAATCCTGATGGAGCAGTGAGAAAGGGACTCATGTCTGAGTATACCCTGCCACACCTATAGTGGCCAAAATCGATTCACAAAAGGGGGTGGTGATGAACAGAGTGTCTGAATTGAGCAGACCACTCTTACCCAGTCCAAAGATCAGGGCTTGATCCATCACCGTTATTTATCTCACTGCCCCATCCCAGCTCAGAACCTGGCTATATGCAAATCAGTCTGTCCCTGGCCCAGTGCATCATGTCCCTCACCACCCCTTGTTGTAAATATTTTTGTCCACCCTAAGCGTGGAAGTGTATTCTCAGATGTGAGACCCTTGCTCATTGCACCATCAGGATTCAAGCAAACCGGGCCGAAGACGGCTGTAATGCCAGAAACCGGTCCCCGGGAGCTTGTTTCCTTCCCAGTGTAAGAATTGGCTTTTGTAGTTTGGTTTGTCCTGTTCCCATCTTGCACTGGGACAGGAACAGACTAATTTGCATACAGCCAGGTTCTGAAACTGGGATGGTGCAGTGAGCTAAAAAACGGTGTTGGATCTAGCCCTGATCTTTTGACTGGGTGAGAGCTTTCTGCTTAATTCAGAGACTCTGTCCCTCACCACCCCTTGTTGTAAATATTTTTGTCCACCCTAAGCGTGGAAGGGTATTCTCAGATGTGAGACCCTTGCTCATTGCACCATCAGGATTCAAGCAAACCGGGCCGAAGACGGCTGTAATGCCAGAAACCGGTCCCCGGGAGCTTGTTTCCTTCCCAGTGTAAGAATTGGCTTTTGTAGTTTGGTTTGTCCTGTTCCCATCATGCACTGGGACAGGACCAGACTAATTTGCATACAGCCAGGTTCTGAAACTGGGATGGTGCAGTGAGCTAAAAAACGGTGTTGGATCTAGCCCTGATCTTTTGACTGGGTGAGAGCTTTCTGCTTAATTCAGAGACTCTGTCCCTCACCACCCCTTGTTGTAAATATGTTTTGGAGACCCCAGCGAACCAGAACCCTAAGATGCCATGTGTCCAAGTTGTGATGCTGCGGTATACGCCTCTTTTAGGGGTTGATTAGAATACATATAAGGTGTCCTTAAGAGCCATGTACAGCAAGCAGGTGCCTGATTACAGAAAGAGGAACTTATCAATATGAAGAGACACAGCCCACTAAGCAAAAGGCCAACATTGACTGGTGGGCAGGCCACTATCGATAGATAATACCATAGCATAACACCTATGGTATTGGAGGAGAATGCTCAAAAGGAAGCTCCTAAAGATATGGGATACGATGTTTCTGGTTTTGACAGTGACTTGTGCCGCCGGATGAAAGGGCTTAGTCTCAAGGACTGGCCTCACCTGGTGTCGCCGATTAAGGTCGACAACAGCAACAGTGATGGATTTACTAACGGTGAAGTGTCCGCTCGAAGCAACTTCTTTGAAATGGACAATAGTGAAGAAGATGTAGCACCTCCTATCACACACATCTTTGAAGATTTGGCTTCTATGGAGGAAGAAGTTCCAGAAGCAGCTGTCGTGCAACAGCCCGGTACAAGCTCGGAAAACTGTGGGGTATCCTTGGACATATGTGACTCTCAAGACTTCAGGGGCGCAGCTGAGGGCTATGAAAATGCTGAGGTTCATAAAAAAAAGGCTATAGACACTTAATATGTATAAGGGTGTATTTTTATTGTTAACTAATGGGTTGTATCTCTTTCTTCTTTTAAACTGTAGAAAGCTTCACCAAAAAGAACAGGTGCCTAGGGCCTGCCATCAAAAGTGAATTACTTAAAAATTTACTGTCTGTGGTTTTCAAAGCAGACTGAAAGCTTCAAATGCCAAAACAGCGATGGCCACTGGAATTGTGTCTGTGCATTTAGGAGCTGCGCCTGTGAAAAGGCAACTCCAGCGGTACACCAAGATGCTGTGTCGTCTGTTAAAGGTTGTGCTGAGGCAGTTGTACTAGCATGTGTCAAACGTGACTATTACAGCCTTTGTTATGGACATCAAATGAAGAACCCTCAGCAGGCGGCGCATGAATGCCTAAGTGACTCATACAGAGCAAGAACAATCCGTTAAATATGTAGGGCCTCATTTATGAGGCCTTGCATCACTTTTTGTGACGCTTCGGCGGCGTGAAACATGCCTCCTGTTGTGCACTATTTACAAAGTGATGCATCTAAGCAGATGCATCACTTTGTAAACCCCTGCGCTACATTATACCTGCATCAGGTATACTGTATGCAGGGGTGATCCCCCGCAAAAAGCCTGTAGAAGTGACGCTGTGAAATCTATGAGATTTCACTGCCTCACCTCTAGACTGCTGTTGCGTCAAAATCTTGTGCCTGCCTCACAGCAGGCGTAAGACTGACACAGACCCTTTCACATGGGGCTTGCGCCATGTGAAAGGACGCATTGCTGGAGTTGCATCACTTTTGTGACACACTCCATCAATGCGTCACTTTTGCTCTTACAGATACGTCAGAAATACTGACGTATCTTTAACTCCTTGCGAGATGATGCGTCATGCATTAAATATAACGCATTAGGCATGCCGCAAGGAGTGCGTACTAAGAAGTGACTCATTGCTGCTTTCACGCAGCAATGCGTCATTTCTCATAAATGAGGCCCATAGTTTGTTAGACCCGTACAAGGTGTATAAACTGATAAGGATTGTGTATGGGCCGTCCTTTGAAAAGAAATATGTCCATCCCATCACTTCTGCGCTTACAGATACGTCAGAAATACTGACGTATCTTTAACTCCTTGTGACATGATGCGTCATAAATTAAATATGACGATCAGGTATGTCGCAAGGAGTGCGTACTGAGAAGTGACTCATCGCTGCTTTCACGCAGCGATGCGCCATTTCTTATAAATGAGGCCCGTAGTTTGTTAGACCCGTACAAGGTGTATAAACTGATAAGGATTGTGTTTGGGCCGTCCTTAGAAAAGAAATATGTCCATCCTGATATGTTGAACACATTGTCAATGGCACTTAATGAGATCCGATACGCCAGTGAACCAAACTCAAAACTACAGGGTATGCCAGGGCTGTGTACGGGCTTTGATAGAAAGATGATAGAAAGGCTAGTAGAAAGGCATATGCGTAATATGTATTTAAAAATAGAAGAACAGGTTCTTTAGCTCCCAGAAGACCGTTTTAAAATAAAATAAGTTAATATGTATCGTTAAATACATGCGTGTGTTTAGAACAAAACCGTAGGATGTCACTGGGCCATGTGGCTATGCGTTATACCCCGCATCATGGGGTAGAGGCTGTTTTGGAAGGTCCTGCTAAAACCATCTTGTGTATGTCTGTAAAATGTGCAAAGCCATTATGCAATATACTATGAAAATGTGAAATGTGTTTTGCTAATGATTTTCCAATATTCTTTGTTATTAATAAAATGGACTTACACAAACCAAGTGTTTTTCATTTCAATGGCTGTAGCTACTAATAACATGTCTGGGGCCCGTTTAACCCCTTGGCCGTGGCGGTAATTCTGCTGCGGCGCTGAGGGGGAGGGGGGCCGCGCAGCGCCGCCCTGCTCGAGACGGAACCACTCCGTCATGAGCCAAGGGGTGCGCTGTGCTTGTGACGGAGTGGTTCTATCATGGCCCCGCCCGCTCCATAAAACGGCTGCGCAGGCGTGGAATTGACGCCGCGTAGGTGAGGTGGCCGCGCCGTGACGGAAATACTCCGTCACCAGCACAGCGTGTCCGTGGCTCGTGATGGAGTGGTTCCGTCACGAGCACAGAAGGGGTTAAGAAAACGTTATTATGGTACAAGGCAAGTTGGTAGCTTAGGAAGCATTGAAGCTCTATATAGAAGGGCTGTAGGTTAAAATGAACTGGTAAACAGAGACCTGGTGAAGACATGGTTATCAGGGAAGGAGGCATATTAACTCCACAAACCAGGCAGAAGGCATTTTAAGAGGCAACCTACAATTGTCAATGTGCAAATAGATCATCATTGGCAGGGGGACATCATCAGCCTTCAAGATATAGCAAAACATAATAATGAATCCCGTTACATATTAACTGTCATAGATGTGTTGTCCAAGTACGCCTTTGCAGAAGCGCTAAGCGATAAAAGTGGGGCTAGCATCACAGCAGCTTTGAAAGCCATCTTTGAGAAGGGGCAAATACCCAAAAACTCAAACAGATGGGGGGAAAGAATTCTTAAACAAGTCGTTTCAGAAATGATTAAAGCAGCATGCTGTTCAACATTTTGTATCACACATGGAAGTAAAAGCAGCTGTTGTAGAGCGGTTTAACCAAACTTTACAGTCTAAGCTGTGAGATTCTTTACGGCCTACAACACATACAGATACGTCGATGTCCTACAGGCTTTTATAGATGTTTTCAATGCCAGTTATCACCGAATCATCAAAACATCGCCCATAGAGGTAACAATGTCTAATTCATTAAAGGTCTGGAGAACAGTGTACTGGTGCCACTACGCCACAATAGTGAAGAAGCCACTCTTTAAAAAAGTGGACCATGTTAGGATTTCAAAATTGAAAGGTGTGTTTACAAAGGGATACCAGCAGACTTGTAGCGATGAGATATTTATAGTGGAAAGTGTGGAGCTTAAAGAGGGGTTGCATATTTCCAGGTTAAAGGATTACGCTGGGGAAGAGGTGTCTGGAGTCTTTTATGAAGAAGAGTTTGAAATGGTACCCAACGATCCGCATAGGGTTTATAGGGTTGAAAAGGTTCTGAAAAGGAAACATAGCGGGGCTAACAGACAAACATTTGTCAAATGGCGGGGGTGGCTGGAGAAATTTAACAGTTGGGTGTTGGTCAGCTCTCTGAAGGGTTTGTGATTTTGGGACGGTCTAAAGCTCAAGACAAGGACATGGAGACAGCGCCCTTTTATATTACCCTCCCATCCAACGCTTCCAAAGACGTGTTACCCGACGACAAGATTTCTAATTACAGTGTGAAATTGGCTAAACCAGTGGATCTGAAAGGGGATTGGGAAGTAGCCCTAACAGAAATCCAATACCCAAGAACATGGAATACATTGCACTGGACAAAGCCACATTTAACATAAAATGTGAGCAGGACCCCGGGAATATACCCGCAGGTTTCCCATATGGATACTACCCAACCGTTACAAGTGTCATCAATGCCATCAACAAATCCATATCCAAAATTGAAAACTTTACAGATATTCATCTAATGCTAGATAATGGTAGAAGGAAGGTCTTTCTTAAAGCTCCTGGTCGCACTACAATGTTTAACTGCTCTGCTAAATTAAGAAGGCTTTAGGCACAGTGCAATATAGTCCTGTTGAACCAGATAACTTGTGCCTTGATATTAATGGGGGTTCGATACACTCTACACGTATAGCGATATCGTAGATGTGCAGCAGATTGGGGATAGTTATTCACCTTTGTTAAGATGGGTCCATGTGAAGGGTGAAAATGATACGATGGTCAGTATTAAATTTAACAAGCCTAACTACATTGCAGCTTCTAAAAAACATTTTGAAACTATTTCAATGAAGATCTTTGACGACCAGTCTGCGCTGGTGGCCTATAAATATGGGAAAGTTATTGCTAAGCTTCATTTAAGGCTGAGACGGGACAGGGACTATTAATAACATTAAGAAGATATCATGGTGGTCGTGAAAACATCCACTGGTCCGTCTATGTACAGGGACTATTACAGAAACCAGCTTGTTATGGAGGGTCAACGTACTTTCAAGGGTCCCTTGCATTGTACGGGTCTGGCTTGGGAGGTTTCTTTCTTAGTTTGTTTAGAAGAGCTATGCCAATCATGAGAAGAGGTTATGAAATTGCAAAGCCACGGGCTAAAGCTGCGGCTACAAACAAAGCCAAGAGGTGATTGAGTCTGTCATATCAGCTGTCGCAGAGTGCATGAACATGCAGCCACCTGAAGGAGCGGGGCTGAAATACAGACCCCGCACACGTGTTAAAAGGAATTGTTCCGCTTTGAGGCGTAGGGTACCATTGTCCCCCTATAAAAAAAGGAGGAGTTCTTCAAAAGGTGTTCACAAAAGAAGAAACCCAACATGGAAGAGATCTGCGAAGAAGAAGAGAAACATCTCTGAAGTAAATATTTTCTAAAGCAAGGCACACTAAAGCATGGCCTTTGTACATGGTGCATAAGGGCGAGTGCTCCAAATCAGAGGTAGACTCGTTTACTCTAAAACCTACGCAGACCAGCATAAAAAACTGCTTTTTCATGGAGGCATCACTTTTAGTCGCTTTGACATCATTGGCCCCTATAGAGTTTTTTGTGTTGGGGTCCACGGATATCTATCTGGATCTCAACAACATGATGTTGAGTCTTATGTTCAAAACCATAAAAGCGGATGGTTCCAACAAAGCAGCAGACGCTGAAGTGTTGACGATTGCTTACCCCCTAGCAACCATGTTTAATCAGGTGGACATCACCCGGGGCGACCGGCTCATCACACAGAGCAATATCATGTACGCCTACAGAGCCTACCCCGAGAGCAGTCTAAATACCAGTAGGGAAGCCCTTGACAAGCAGCTTTAAGCAGGGCTCTTTCACAAGGACGAATACGCCCACTTTGAAGCCAAGGAGCTGGGCAGTGACAATCAGGGTTTTGTAAAAAGAGCAGGGTTTGCAGCAGGCAGTCTCCACTTTGACCTCCTGGGAACGCATACATTCAGACCTCTTCTTCAAAGATGATCTTCTCGACAATGGAATTTATCTTAAGATCAGGCTTACCCTCAACAAGGACTCATTCTGCTTCATCAGCTGGGATGTGTAACAGTACAAGCTGGACATACTATATACTAGCCTGTTTGTAAAGAGAGTGAAAGTGTCCCTGAGTGACGGACTAGCTCACGCGACAATATAAAATGCCAAGTACGCAGGGGAAAGTGTAGCGCTGAAGGTATTCCGCGTCCCTGCAAGTACCCGACTAACCCAGCAACAGAATTTATTTCTGGGACAACTACCCAAACTTATTATCCTTAGATTTGTGGACAATACAGCTTTTAGCAGCGTCTACACCTCAAACCCCTTCAATTTCAAGCACTAAGACATCAACTATGCTGCGCTGGTCCATGAGGGCTCTGTAATTCCTGCAAAACCGAACACACCTCGTTTTGGAATCTCCAACTTTATCAGAGAATATCTGGGGCTGGTTTTGATAACAGGGAAGCATCTAAGGGACTGTTGGGTAGACGTGTCAAGAGAAGGCTATGGGGACGGTTACACACTGCTCGCATTCGATCTGGCCCCTGACATGGAAGACGGCGATCATTATAACTTGGTCAAAAATAGAAATCTAAAATCTGAAATACATTTTAGTAACATTCTGCCTGTGAATGTGATCATGATTGTATTCTCTATATTCGACAGTGTTATTCAGGTCAACCTTGCCAGACAGATTCTGTTCGACTATCTTTAAAAACATTGTGAAATTGCCACTTTGCAGAAATCGGAGTTCTTAAGCAGAAATAAACACGCTAGGAAATACTTTTTAGGTGTTTAACTAGCGATGGGTTACTAGCTGAAATAGGGGCAGGAAGACCCCGAACATTTATCTTTAACACTGATCTGGATTACAAGGACGGAACACATTGGGCTGCCCTGTTTATGGATAGTGACCAGATTAGAGTGTTTGACAGTACCACAGAGTTCCCCGAACACAGCATCTATACAAAGCCCATATTATAGTATGTGAAAAATACTGCAGCAAGGGTGGAGTATAACAAGATAAGGGTCCAGGATTCAATAGCCATCACATGCGGTGAACATTATATATCTTTTATTAGTAAAATGTCAGAGAGTATGACATTTAGACATTTCTTAAATCTATGTTCAAATGATATTGTTAACAATGACCGTATAAATGTGATATATGTAAAAGAAAACACAGGTTCTATGGTTCGTCCTGTTAAAACAGAATACTCCGTATGTCAAAATTGTAAGGTCATGTAGCGGATGCCTGTTTAATGATTATTGTCTAAAATAAAGGAATTTTAAAACCTGAATACTGACTGCGTATTTTTAGTCTGACACATATAACATAATTGCAGTACTTTAAAAGATGACCAAGACAGTGCGAAAAGTTAAAAGATTTTATTACAAACATTTTTGCAGGGAAAGGTATTACAGTGACAAACTTACTAAACAACTATACGAAGAAAAAATCAAACACATCTGTTAGCAGGTGTATAATTTGTATTTGTATTTGTGGGGGTATTTATAGAGCGCGACGTTCGCTCCGGAGGGAGCATCTTGGCGCTGAGAATCCTAGATAACCAGTTCGGAAACAGAGGGGGGTTAGATGGCAGCCTTGGCGAAGTCATCGGGGAGGTTGAAGATCCATGTTTTCAGGAGCTTTCTGAACGGTTTTTCGATGGTTTGTTGCCTAAGATTTTTGGGCAGGTTGTTCCATGCTTTGGTGGCTAGGAAGCTTAAGGTTTTGCCTCCTTTCGTCTTAAGATTATACTTTGCGGGGAGGATGAGATTGTCCAGGGATGAGCGGAGGGATCGACTGGGGGTGTAGTGGGGAAAACGTCTGTACAGGTATTTAGGGCCGGTTTTATTAAAAGCTCTGAAGGCGATGATCAAGATTTTAAAGAGAACTCTCTTGTGGAGAGGCAGCCAATGTAAGGATCGAAGAGCTGCAGAGATAGATGATCTACGGGGCAGTTTGAGTACCAATCGAGCGGCAGTGTTGAGCACGCTCTGAAGTTTCGCTAAAGTGCTCTTTTTTGCTCCAGCGAGAAGGCCGTTGCAGTAGTCCAGTCGTGAAATTATGAGGGCTACTGTCACGGTCTTCCTGGCGTCGAGAGGAAGAAAGTCGAAGAACTTTCTTAGAGATCTTATAATTCCGAAACATTTGCCGGCAACGATCTTAGCATGTTGATCGAAGGAGAGGTCTGAGTCGAATGTGACCCCTAGATTCCTAGCCGTAGTCACAGTTTGAGGGGGAGCGACTGAGTCGTCAGGCCACCAAAGGGATGGGCAAAAGGAGGTGTTTTTACCAATCTGGAGTATCTCCGTTTTGTTGGAGTTACACTTTAGATGGTTAGTGTTCATCCATTGGAAGACCTCCGTTAGGCAATTCTTAAGGTTGAGTTTAGAGCTGTTCGAGTTCCCATCCAGGGGCACGATGAGTTGTGTGTCATCGGCGTAGGAGGTTACTGGTATTCCAAAAGATTCGATCAAGGACAGGAGTGGAATGAGGTAGATGTTGAAAAGGAGGGGACTGAGGATTGAGCCCTGAGGGACGCCTGAGGTGATCATTTTCTCTTTAGAGTGGAAAGGGCCTAAGGCGACGGTCTGTGATCGGTCAGCAAAGAAGGATTTTAGCCAAGATAAAGCGGAGTCTGATATCCCTATGTCCATCAATCTACTGATAAGAATGGAGTGGGAAATGGTGTTGAACGCCGCGGTCAGGTCTAGAGGAATGAGGATTGACTTTTTTCGCTGATCTTGGAGCAGTTTGATCGTGTCTGATAGTTCTATCAGCGCTGTTTCCGTCGAGTGTTTGGGACGGAAACCCGACTGCTGTGGGTGAAGTATATTATTTGCTTCCAGGTATTGTCTAAGTTCTCTATAGACCAGTTGTTCTGTTACTTTTCCCAAGGCTGGGAGTAGTGAGATCGGGCGAAGATTAGTCAGGTCAGACGGTGATTTATTGGCCTTTTTCATGAGGGGCTTGACAGTTCCTTTCTTCCATCGTGAGGGGACGATACCTGTCCTAAGCGACGAGTTGACTATGTCGTTGATTGTAGGGTTTAACACCTCAATAAGTTGGTGAAGAATTTTGGGGGGACAGGGGTCAGACGGGGAGCCCGATTTGCAGGCCAGGATGACTTCTCTGGTTTGCGCCAGTGTTGCAGGGGAAAAACTTTTCAGGTTGCCAGGGAGAGAGTCCAGGGGGGGGGTAAGTGAGAAAGTACAAAAAGGGGGGAAATTGCTCTGGATGGAGACAATTTTGTCTTCGAAGTAGTCGGAGATTTTGTCGCATAAGTCTTGTGAAGGTGGTATTTCTGGTTGAAGTGCTTTAGGCTGAGTAAATGACTTTACTATAGTGAACAGAGTCTTTTGCTTCTGCTGGGATTCTTTGATGGCGTTCACATAGTAGGAGTTTTTGGCGGATTTGATTTTTGAGAGATAGGTTTTCCTAATTTGAATGTAGGAGAGACGGTTGTCATCGTCATAAGACTTGCGCCATTTTCGCTCTGCTTTCTTACAGAGTAGGTGAGAGATAGCAAGATCGGAGGTGAACCAAGGGGCATTAGTTTTGGATTTTTTATGAGAGGCGCCTTGGCGTTTGGGAGGGTTTCTCATTTTCATTTCCTGATTGAGCCAGTTGTAGAAGAGGTCGGCGTCGATTTCGACGTTTCCAGACAGGGTGGGGATTTGGGATGGATTCATAGGCTTAAGAGTAAAGCTTTCTTGGACTTTTTTCCAATTGACGGAATTAGTGGGGAGGGGGTTAGTGTTATTGCGGGAAGGGGAACGCACGCTATGGATGTGAAACGGGATAAAGCTGTGATCCGACCAAATTTGCGGAAGAGGGGGCAGGATGGTTAGAGAGGATAGGTTGGTACACACACTGTCCAGGGTATAACCCAGGAGGTGGGTAGGAAGGGTGACCAGTTGTTGGATGTTAAACATTTCTAGTGTTTGAGAGAAATTGATGGCTTGAGCATCAGATTTGGACTCGAGGTGTAGGTTGAAGTCCCCTAATAGGGTGAAATGTGGGTATCGGAGAAGGAAGTTGCCTAGGGAATCGCATAATGAATCAAGAAATTCAGTGGCATTACCAGGCGGGCGATAGATGAGACCACCGGAAAAGGAGGTTTGATCGTTCAATTTAATTGAAAAACCTAGGCCCTCTGTACCTTTCAAGGGATCTAGATTGAAGGTATGGCAGGGAAAGGAGTTCCTAAGTATAATGGCAACACCTCCACCTCTGCCTTTCGGTCTATCTTGTCTAAAGAAAGAGAAACCTTGAGGTAGGAAGGTAGCAATATCCGGATTGCTGTCTTCTGTTAACCAAGTTTCGGTTATCATTAGGCAGTCCAGATCAGAATCGCGGATGAGGTCACATATATCTTGATTATGTTTGCACATAGATCGTGCATTGATCAGGCCTCCTTTGAATGGCGTTCTGTCGGCCTTGGGTTGTGATAGGGAGGTGGGTCTGTCGGCTGGATGATTAGTGGTCGTCCAGTGGCAGTTTGTACAGCTGATAGCGCCCTTCAGCTTAGCTGGGTCGAATATACAGGGACAATGTCTGGAAACCTGTAAACGGTAGAGGTCCTCAGGGAGGTACCTGAGGGTGGGAGTTTGGGCAGCATTTCCTGCGCCTGGCGCGGTCTTGGCGCGGACGGGCGCAGACGGGCTTGCCTTAGGCGCTCCCGCTGCGCTTCCTGTGCATGCACATATCTGCAGAGGGAGAAAGGGCGTGGCCTAGAAAGTGGGCGTGGCTTGGCTCGCACACCTGGGCTGATGGCGGCGGCTGGGGGGTGAAGAAATGCGCGACAGCGTTGAAATCGGCTGCGTGCAGACGGCGATATTTGTGAATTAAAAGCAACAGAGTTTTAACACAAGAAAGTGACACCACACAAATGTTTTTAAAAACTAACAAATATGCAGTAGTTCGAGTACCTCCAGCTCCCGGCTTCCGCCTCAGGACTGGGTCAAGGATCGGTGAGTGGACGCTTGTTGTCAGCGTATTTATAGGCGACTAGATGGGCGTGGCCTAGAAAGTGGGCGTGGCTTGGCTCGCACGCCTGGGCTGATGGCGGCGGCTGGGGGGTGAAGAAATGCGCGACAGCGTTGAAATCGGCTGCGTGCAGACGGCGATATTTGTGAATTAAAAGCAACAGAGTTTTAACACAAGAAAGTGACACCACACAAATGTTTTTAAAAACTAACAAATATGCAGTAGTTCGAGTACCTCCAGCTCCCGGCTTCCGCCTCAGGACTGGGTCAAGGATCGGTGAGTGGACGCTTGTTGTCAGCGTATTTATAGGCGACTAGATGGGCGTGGCCTAGACAGTGGGCGTGGCTTGGCTCGCACGCCTGGGCTGATGGCGGCGGCTGGGGGGTGAAGAAATGCGCGACAGCGTTGAAATCGGCTGCGTGCAGACGGAGATATTTGTGAATTAAAAGCAACAGAGTTTTAACACAAGAAAGTGACACCACACAAATGTTTTTAAAAACTAACAAATATGCAGTAGTTCGAGTACCTCCAGCTCCCAGCTTCCGCCTCAGGACTGGGTCAAGGATCGGTGAGTGGACGCTTGTTGTCAGCGTATTTATAGGCGACTAGATGGGCGTGGCCTAGAAAGTGGGCGTGGCTTGGCTCGCACGCCTGGGCTGATGGCGGCGGCTGGGGGGTGAAGAAATGCGCGACAGCGTTGAAATCGGCTGCGTGCAGACGGCGATATTTGTGAATTAAAAGCAACAGAGTTTTAACACAAGAAAGTGACACCACACAAATGTTTTTAAAAACTAACAAATATGCAGTAGTTCGAGTACCTCCAGCTCCCGGCTTCCGCCTCAGGACTGGGTCAAGGATCGGTGAGTGGACGCTTGTTGTCAGTGTATTTATAGGCGACTAGATGGGCGTGGCCTAGAAAGTGGGCGTGGCTTGGCTCGCACGCCTGGGCTGATGGCGGCGGCTGGGGGGTGAAGAAATGCGCGACAGCGTTGAAATCGGCTGCGTGCAGACGGCGATATTTGTGAATTAAAAGCAACAGAGTTTTAACACAAGAAAGTGACACCACACAAATGTTTTTAAAAACTAACAAATATGCAGTAGTTCGAGTACCTCCAGCTCCACCTCCACATGTACATGGTACAATTGTTAAAAAGTCTGGAGAAACATTTGTTTGTAATCCACAAGGGGGGTTTGGCCAGTGGCTTTTTTCGAGGTACAGATCTCATAACTGGTGTGGTCCAAGCAGGGGAAACGCTACGGAATGCCTGAGGCTGGTGGTGACAACAGAATTGGTCCCTTCAGACTTTCAAGCAGGCACCAATGGTCGCCATTACCCACGAGCATTGTAGGGATATTGAGTTCAGTAGAGGCTCGCAGAAACTGCTCCCAACCTCTAGGAGCATTGTGGATTGTTAAGGGTCTGGCATGCGTGAGACCTTTGACTAGATTGTACATGTCTGATCCAACAATAGGCTGCCCTATGTAGAGGAATTCGTCCCACTCATTCCATGCTGTAAGGTATTTAGAAGCTGCAAGCTTACTCCTCAACATCTGTGCAGCACCTCAGTACATTTGACATACATTTTTTAGGAGGTCGTCAACAAAGATATCTGAGAGTGAAGCTGGGCCTTGAGTCAGCTGTTGTGGTTGCTGCACGGCTGCAGGGCTTACTGGTTGTTGTTCAGAGTCTGGGACATGTATAGATTTAGATCAGTCCGGTTAAAAATTTCTTTAATTTCAGCATCCAGCCTCAGAGTCTCATTTTTTCTTACATCCCAGGCATTGTCTGTAGAAGGTCCCACATGTTCCAACTGCTGTCTAGGCACCAAATACATCTTTGGGGCATGCTCCATCACTGCCTGAAGAGGATACTTGTAATTAGGGGCATAGCTATGCCCAACAGCGAACCTATAAACCCACCAGACTGTTCTACCAGTTTCACTTTGGAAATGAGCTTCTTGATAAGGTGTTGCTTCTTCTTCAGCATCTGTAACTGGCAATTTGATATAGGGATGTTACCTTTTAGGTTGTTTAGAGCTATTTCTGAAATGGCAGCCACTAAATCATCTGAAGCCGCGCACAGGATGGCCTTTCTGTGTTGGGAGCTGGCTGTAATCAGCATTTTTAGGAGAGCTAAATTACGCCACAAGCGGACAGACATGGTCACCACCTTATATTATAAAATCTACAGTGTAAATGTCACTAACGCGCATTCAACACTTCTTTTTAGAGGCTCTGGGCTTGGCCTTAGGTGTGTAAGCGACGGGGAGATCTGGGGGAAAATATCAGCCCTGAGCCTGTAGTCTTCTAGAGTCTTATTTTTGAAGTCAGCCAGCAAATAGCCGTGGGGTTTTGCAGTAGCGTTATTAAAGGCCTCCATGAAAAAAATGTGTGTTTCCGGGGTACATCTGTTTAGCTATGATGGATATTTGTTGTTTGTCATGGGGGTTTAAATAAAATGAGATATGAGGCATTGATAGCTATAGACCGACGGTTCTTACCCTTGTAAAACAGGTTCTGCACCATGTAGCATATGCTTAGATTGTGATGGTATGAATATTGAGTAAAAGCTTTCTCTAGCTCAGGATTATCCCCACCTTTGTGCATAAGGTCATCTACAATTATAAGGTCTACAAGGTCCGGCGGCAGCGGCCCATTATCACTGAGATTATCAGGTATACCATCTATAAACCTGATATGTGGGAAACTTTTGAATAGCTCGGTATACAGATCTTGCCATCAAGGTTAAAGCCACACAATGTTGTTGAGTTTTTGGGATAAAGCCCCTGCAGCATTTTCTATGAGCTTTGTTATAAAGTAGCTTTTACCACAGTTTGAGGGATCTGCTAAAATGCAGGAGAACCGATGCTGTAATCGGATGTCCATAGTTTATGAGTCAGTTGATCTAATGTGACTAATAACCGTGTGCAGTGTTTTATAGTCCTCAGTCAGGACCCTTTTATCAAAGACAACAGGTATGGTTTTATGTTGAGGCTGAGTTGTAATTTCCCATTTCTTTTTGGATCTGACTATGCAGGGCTGATTAACAACTATGTTTTTTTCATTTTCATGGTTGTCCGATGCAGAGTATTCGTGCACCAGATCCTTCAGACTGTCAAAATTGATTTTTAGGGTGTTGTTGACATTTAGGGGCCCATTATGATGGCGGGCGGACAAAGTCCGCTTGCCACTGTAACGGTGAACAGGATCGACCTCAGAGGTGCGGCGGTCCCACCGTGCCCATTAGGATGCGGCCACCACCCTGGAGGTCGCATCCCGCACATTTAACATTGTGGCGGGCGGTGTTGTAAGCAGCAACCGCCATAAGGTTAAATGTGCATGTTGTGCATTGGCATGTCACCCCCAAGTGCAGCTCCCCAGCCCCCCAAACGCCGGGGGCCCGCAATAGGCCCCCAAAGCAATTCCTGAATGCCTTGCCGCCATGGAAAGGCCTTCTCTGCCAGGAATCCTGATATGGATGGCGGTGTCTTCCAAACACCGCCACCATATACTGCCCGAGTTCCGCCCAGCAGGCAATCAATACGATTGCCTGTAAGCGGAAATGCGGCGGACGGTCTTTCCATTCGCCACTGTAATCCCTGCCATTATAATATGGCTGGGGAAATGGAGGGCGGGCGGGGAATGGTGTCTGGCGGATTGCAACCGCTGGTCGGGCGGTGGCGATCTGCTCAACATCATAATGGTCCTCTAAATTTTATACCTTTGACCTTTATACATACTTTATTGTTGTTTGTTTGGTAAGAATGGGTTATGGGTCCGGATGGGGTGAATTAAACCACATACTCATCCTTATCGAGGTGACTGGTCAAATTACCTAGATAATCTTCAAGAGGAGAGTCTTCATCCCCTGGTTTACTCACAAAAGTAACTGAGTCGGTATCATGATACAGACACTGGTCCTGGAGTTTATTCATAACCCCATAAAGTTTAAACGAGCATGAGCAGTCGTGAAGCACGCTATGAAGATGTTTATGTTGTATACGTTGTGGGGTACTCTTTTGTGTATTTCCAGCACAAAGCAGCGGACTTGTCATCGATAAACACGCAGCTTAACACCTCATAACAAGGGGCAAAATGGTACTTAAACAGCTCATCAGGATCTGTTATGGTGGTCGTAATTGACACGTTTGTACGCAGTGTGAATTTTCCCCATAAGGAGTTCAGACAGAGCTTGGCTAACTGTTGTCTGTCAGGGTTGACCTCTATCAGATGGGGTGGTAAGCGAATGCCCTCGTAAGTGTAATAGTCATCAATGTATTTTTGGTTTGCATACTCGCTAGTACACCATTTGGGATATCCTGAGGCCTCCTGTGTGTCTCTGAGAAACAAATGAATCTACTGAGAAAATAGGCACGTTGTGGTCCTCTTAAAATGCCATACTTCATGTACTCTGCCAAGCCTGTAGCCTTTCTCTAAGGCCGCCTGGTATGCTACACCATGTCCCTGTGAGCATTCTTTATACTTCAGTGGATGTACACACACTGACCTCTTTACTCACAGCACATGTTCGACAGAGGGGAAACATTAGCTTGCGGTCGATTCTATGGTAGCACCGGAAAATAAATATGCCTTGAAGGGTAGATTTGACATTTAACTAACCCAAAGTATTCGGATATTGGTTTAAAATCTCTATTATGATGGTGGGGGACCTAAGGGGTATACCTTCATCTCCTTCACAAAGGGTAACAGACTAACCCTGGGTGTTTAAATCCGCTCCGCTTGAGGAGTGTGCAGAATTTTTGCAACTCAGCGTTCTGCGTAGAATGTGGAGTTACCAACAACTCTATGCTCCGTAGCATAGCAGAGTTTTTTTCTTGTTCTCGCTTTCAAAATGCGTTTTTTCTTTGTCCGGTAGCGACTTAGAAGGATATATGCATTCGGCAACAAGATTTCCTATTCGTTTGCGTGCAGCACGAGATTTTGGTAGCCAGCCATGCGATCCCGCGAGAGTGTGCGATCGTGAAAACGTCATTCGAACGCGCCATCGGACATCCAGCGGAAGTTCGGTGAAGCTCAGGATGTTGAACATGCAGAAATTGCTATCTGGAGAAGAATGTCTCTTGAGCAGCATAAAACCTTCTCGAAAATGATTATTTGGATGAAAAAAACTCCTCAGATTGACATTTGGCTGTGCTTTTTTGTGCAAAGAGTTTTTTTTTTTTAAGGGGAAGGAAGAGCCCTATAGTCTCCAACTTTCTGTTCCTGTCCAGCAGGCTCCTCCCAGTACTTTTCATTTGGATTTGGAGCTGGAAGGATCACCCCTTCTGTCTGCTGCATCATATATCATTGGATTTGAGAAATGTTGGATTTGAGATTTTACAAGCAAGTTGGAGAATTGGTGTTGCTTGTTTGATTGGGGCATTGCAAGTTGCAACTACAATTGTTTGTATTTTTCATCAGATTTTTAAAATGTATAGTGGGTAGCCAGTAGGCCCAGGGCTACTCATGGCAGAATGAAACAAATGTCTCAGTGGTGCCATTTAGGGCATGGATGTCATTGGATTGAATTGCAAAATGTATGTTTTCACTTTTTTCACTTTTTTTGTTGTGTCTTAAATAAATACCTTTGTTGGATGTGTGTGTATGTGTGTGTGGGTGTGTGTGTGGTGTGGTTGTTGTTGTGTAACTCCCAGACCTTGTTTAGCCCTGTAGATTTTCATTTTTGTATTAATGCTGTGTTGTTTAGCATGCCTCCTTTGCCTACCCATTATAGGCCTGCTTGAGTTAATTGTTTTCCAGGCCT
Source organism: Lissotriton vulgaris (assembly GCF_964263255.1). NCBI lineage: Eukaryota > Metazoa > Chordata > Amphibia > Caudata > Salamandridae > Lissotriton > Lissotriton vulgaris. The sequence goes on from NW_028249596.1 coordinate 34,812, forward strand.
CCTACTTGTTGTGATTGTGAGTGACCATGCAGCTGGTGGCCATTATATGGTGGTAGTTTAGTAGTGGGCTGTTTTTACCATATAAAGGCCTGCATGTCGTTTCTTTGTTCCTCTTGCCCACCAGCTTCTTGTTGTTGCCTGACCATGTGGCTGGCGGCCATTTTGTGAAGCCAGGCAGTGTGCTTTTGCCATAGGCCTGCATTGTCTGTCTTCCCTTTCTTGTTGTTGTGGGTGGCCTAGCAATGTGGCTGGTGGCCATTTTGTGGAGCCAGACTGTGTGCTTTTGACATAAGCCTGCAAGCTTGTGGCCTAGTCTGCCAATATGGGCCTTGCTTTCAGCCAGTAGGCCCACAGCTACTCATAGTGGGTACATGAAACAACTGTCTCTGTGGTGTCTGATGAATTTAAACATCATTTTGGGTATGGATGACATTGGATTGAATTGCAAAATGGTTTTTTGGGGGGTTCACTTTTTTGGTGTGTGTTAAATAAATGCCTTTGTCTGATGTGTGTGTGTGTGGTGTGGTTGTTGTTGTGTAACTTGCAAACCTTGTTTACCCCTGTGGATATTTGCATTTGTGTATTAAAGCTGTGGTGTTAGCATGCCTCCTTTGCCTGGCCATTATAGGCATGCTTGAGTTCATTGTTTTCCAGGCCTCCTGCTTGTGTGACTGTGAGTGACCATGTGGCTGATGGCCAATTTGTGGTGGTAGTTTAGTAGTATGCTACTTTTGCCATATATAGGCCTGCATGTCTTTCCTTTGTTCCTCTAGGCTTACTGCTTCCATCGCCTTTGCCAGCTGCAGCTCCCTGAATGACGTGATGCGCAAATTAATGCCAAACAGGTTCCACTTCCATTACAGTTGTATTTTTTGTTTTTGTTCCTTTTCTTTCCTAACCTTCCTGAGTGTGCACAGTACCAGTATACCATGAAAGCCATTGTTGTCAAAGTCTCACAAATGGCTACACTCTTGTTATTTTTTAATAACTGAGTTAATAAAATGTTGTAATATAACACTAACAAGTGTGACCACCACGCACTAATTTATATATCATATTTGTTTGTTTGTACTAGTAGTAATTGAACCACAACAACAAATGCAACATTTCACTGCTGTTCTTCTGGCTTCTTTGATTTTGAGTGCACAAAAGACTGAGTAGGAGGTGTCATCATCACCCGTTGTACTGCCAGACAGAAGTCCTGCTGCGCTCGACGTTATGTGATGTGTGACCAGAGACATCTCTGCAGCTTGTGCAACTGCGTCCTACTGACATCTGAAGACGATGGCCCTAAAGAAAGGTACGGGTCCTCCAGTGCTAAGAAAGTTGCCAGTGAGAAGGAACAAAGAAGAAAGAAGTGATACTTTCCAAGACTGGTGTGCCACCCAATATGTTTTGGGGAAAAAAAATGTAACCTGCAGCAGCGGTGTCTGGAAGCAAGTTGGGCAAAAGGGGGTGGTGATGGACGGAGCATCTGAACCAATCAAACACTCACACCCAGTCAACAGATCTGGGTTTAATCCATCACCATTCTTTAGCCCACTCTGCCACCCCAGTTCAGACATGGCTATTTGCTAATCAGTCTGACCCTGTGCCTCATGGGAACAGTCCAGCCCGAACTGCCAAGCCATGCCTTCCCTGGACCGGAAACAAGCTTCTGAGGACCGGTTTCTGGCATTTCAGCCATCTTCAGTCCGGCTTGCTTTATTCCAGTGGCAAAGTGAGCAAGGGACGCACGTCTGAGCATACCCTGCCAACTCATGGCGAACAAAGTGGTACAAAAGGGGGTGGTGATGGACGGAGCATCTGAACCAATCAAACACTGACACCCAGTCAAGAGATCTGGGATTAATCCATCACCGTTCTTTAGCTCACTCTGCCACCCCAGTTCAGACATGGGCATATGCAAATCAGTCTGACCCTGTGCCTCATGGGAACAGTCCAACCCGAACTGCCAAGCAATGCCTTCCCTGGACCGGAAACAAGCTTCCAAGGACAGGTTTCTGGAATTTCAGCCGTCTTCAGACCAGCTTGCTTGATTCCAGTGGCAAAGTGAGCAAGGGACTCACGTCTGAGCATACCCTGCCAACTCATGGCGAACAAAGCGGTACAAAAGGGGGTGGTGATGGACGGAGCATCTGAACCAATCAAACACTCACACCCAGTCAACAGATCTGGGTTTAATCCATCACCGTTCTTTAGCCCACTCTGCCAGCTCAGTTCAGACATGGCCATATGCAAATCAGTCTGACCCTGTGCCTCATGGGAACAGTCCAGCCCGAACTGCCAAGCCATGTCTTCCCTGCACTGGAAACAAGCTTCCGAGGACCGGTTTCTGGCATTCCAGCCGTCTTCAGCCCGGCTTGCTTGATTCTAGTGGCAAAGTGAGCAAGGGACTCACGTCTGAGCATACCCTGCCAACTCATGGCAAACAAAGCGGTACAAAAGGGGGTGGTGATGGACAGAGCATCTGAACCAATCAAACACTCACACCCAGTCAACAGATCTGGGTTTAATCCATCACCGTTCTTTAGCCCACTCTGCCACCCCAGTTCAGACATGGCTATATGCAAATCAGTCTGACCCTGTGCCTCATGGGAACAGTCCAGCCTGAACTACCAAGCCATGCCTTCCCTGGACCGCAAACAAGCTTCAGAGGAGCAGTTTCAAGCATTTCAGCTGTCTTCAGCCCGGCTTGCTTGATTCCAGTGGCAAAGTGAGCAAGGGACTCACGTCTGAGCATACCCTGCCAACTCATGGCGAACAAAGCGGTACAAAAGGGGGTGCTGATGGACGGAGCATCTGAACCAATCAAACACTCACACCCAGTTAACAGATCTGGGTTTATTCCATCACCGTTCTTTAGCCCACTCCGCCACCCCAGTTCAGACCTGGCCATATGCAAATCAGTCTGACCCTGTGCCTCATGGGAACAACCTGGGAGCAGCACCTCCGCATCAGTGGCCCCACCCTACTAATCTAGGCCCAAGCCCATGAGTGTCACTGAGGCAGCCAGTCTAATTGCTCAAACATCAACAAGCAGTGATGTTGAAATTGACTTATCATTATCGAAAAGTAGTACCTAATCAACGCAGGAGGAAAATCAGCAGACAAGTGGGCAACAACAGCCGCAACAACAGCCGCAACAACAGCCGCAACAACCGCCGCAACCACAGCCGCAACCACAGCCGCAACAACAGCTGCAACAACAGCAGCAACAACAGCCACAACCACTGCCCACAATAGCAGTTGTTCTTCCCAAAGTATTGGCAGTTCAGGAAATCAGGCTTCCTGCAGAGGAAGAAGAATGAGCCTCCCTTTCAGGAGATCAATGGTCTTCCAGATCCCCAGCAAAGAAAATGAGGGTTAATCCATCAACTTCTTCTTCAAGCCCCCCTTCTGATGATCTAGATTCCACTTGGAAGCTATCAGCTCAGTGTCGGAGTGAGGCACGCCACGCAACAAGGCTAGGGAAAAGGAAGGTTCCAGAAAGCCTTAGAGTTATGTAGGTAGATGTAGAAGCGAGGATGATGACGATCCCAACATCATGACTGTCACTTCCACCCCAATGGAGATCACGACCAACATTTTTACCCCATCCCAAGTTGCTGTGAGGGATGTGGCACTGTTACCACCAACACAGGTAACACCAACACGACCTCCAGCTTGCAAAGACCCAGCAGGGACCTACATCCAGCACATTCACAACCTCAGTAGGTAGTGTTACTGGCACTGCACAGAGTCAAATTCCAGGCACACCCTTTAGTTCATCTGGCATTGCAAGTGGCAACTCCAGCAGCGCAAGAAAGTTCACCTCCCCAGTTTGGGACTTCTTTTCGGTTAGCAGTAAGGAGGAGAATGTTGCTATATGCTCAATTTGTTGACATGGTGTTATTTGGGGTAAGCTATGGTACCAGAGGCCAAACAACCCATCTGATAAAACACCACTTGATCCAGTGGGAGGCGCACCTTAAAGGCCACAAAACTGCACCCATTGCTGTTGGGGGGATAAAGAAGTAGAAGAAGATATGATCGCGGTGGAAGATGAACAAGAGGGAGGCATTTTCTCTGGTACACAAAGTAGCCATGAGTCAGCCCAGGCTCCACGCACAAACTCGACTCCAGTCAGCCCAGGCTCCACGCACGAACTCGACTCCAGTCAGCCCAGGCCCCACGTACGAACTCGACTCTCATCTCTTCGATACAAGTCATCACCGGAGTAGGTAGAAACCCCCCCTCAGCAGAGCCACGAGACCTCCACCGTTTCTTTCCTCCATACCCAGAGCCAAACCCGACAAGATAAAAGCGAAAGAAGTCCCCCCCATGAACTGTATGCTTATCAACAGCCGGTCCGCAGTCAAACATGCAACGGAAATAGCCAAAGCCATCCTCTCCTATGACCTGGATGTAGCCTTCATCACGGAAACATGGCTAAACACCCTATCTCTCCCCATTCTGGACATGCTGGTCCCTCCCGGTTTCTCAATCATCCGTAAAGACAGACCAATACACAAAGGTGGGGGCATAGCAATTATCCACAAAAATGACCTCTCCATCTCCGAAGCTCCCTCCGGCCTGTACAGTTCCTTTGAATGCCTGTCGGTCAACATCAAATCTCAATGTCAGAACTCATGTCAATGCCATCTCCTATACCATCCCCCAGGCAACTCCAACGAATTTGAACTCAGCTGTCAGATCTCATCACCCAATCAACTCTTAACAGCGACGACAATCTAATTCTAGGCAACCTCAACCTCAGATGGAACTAATCCAATAACCCGCTGATTCAAGCTCTCACCTCCCTTCTGCAAGCCAACAAACTGATCCAACACTGCTCAGAGGAAACACACTACAGAGGAGCGACCCTGGATGCCATCATTGCGAACAAAAATGCAATCTCGATTGATCACATCATTCCGGTGGACTGGTCAGACCACCACATCATTCTCTTTCATATTACTCAGCCGGCCCTATCTCTCCCACCCACCCAAGCCCCCCCCAAGTGGGTCAGGAACACTTCCAGAATCCCCCGAGACAAGCTAGAAGAAGGTCTCGGCTCACTCCTCCCGAACACGAAGGAGTCCCTCTCAACCTCAGATCTCACCTCACTCTACCATTCCAACCTCGAGCTCGCCCTGGATCAGCTGGCACCTCTGAAACTAAAAAAACCCAGAAGCATCCCCTCCAGGTCCTGGTTCTCGACTGACATTAATGAGGGAAGAAGACATCTAAGATCCTTGGAAAGAACCTGGAGGACCAACCCTACCGACCTCCATCGGGACCAACTCAAGACAGCTCGCAAAAACTATTATACCCACATCAAAAGCAAAAAGTTATCCTTCTATTGCTCCGCCCTAGATAACGCCAAAAACCGCCCCAAAGAACTCTTTGTCATCATCAGGAATCAAACTTCCATCCCTAAGGCAGCCAACATAGTAGCATCCAAGACCCTGTGCGAAAACTTTGCTAGTTTCTTCAATGAAAAAATCGCCAAAATTGATCGCTCATTCAGCACGAATCCTACACCCAACCTCAACCCCCCAGTACCCCCGTCTATCCGTTGGTCTTCCTTCCAGCCGATTAAGGTAGAATTGATAAGCAATCTTATCGCTGCCGCTAAACCCTCATCTCATTCCCTCGATCAACTGCCCTCGAGACTGACAAAGGATATGAAACTCACTCTAGCCCCAATCTGGGCCAAGATCATCAACAGCTCCTTGAAAGAGGGCTTCATCCCCGACTGCCTCAAACTAGGGCAAGTCACTCCTCTGCTAAAAAAAACCTGGCCTTGATCTCACTGACCTGAACAACTTCCGCCCGGTCTCAAACCTTCCGTTCCTAGCCAAAATTCTTGAAAGATGCGTGCTTGCACAATTAACCCAACATCTGGAGATTTCCAATCTATTGGACCCGCACCAATCAGGGTTCAGGAAGGGCTGCAGCACCGAAACCGCAATCCTAAATGTCCTAGATGATCTGCACATGTCACTCGTCTCCAACCAATGCAGCCTTCTCATCCTCCTTGACCTCTCGGCTGCGTTCGACACTGTTGATCATTCCCTCCTACTTAATGCCCTTCAGAGAGAGAGCGGGCATCGAAAAGACAGTCTTAAAATGGTTCTCCTCTTTTCTTAACAACCGCACCCAAAAAATAAAGATCAACAGCTTTGAATCTGACCCCCTCCCCGTCAGCAGAGGAGTCCCCCAAGGGTCAGTACTCTCTCCACAACTCTTCAACATCTACATGAAACCCCTCACCTCACTTCTAAGGAACTCCAACATCCCATTCCACCTCTACGCAGATGACACTCAACTATATTTGAAAACCACCTCGATAGCAGACATTCACAGACTAAATGCGACACTCATGGAGGTCCAACAGTGGTTCACAGCCAACCACCTCAAACTGAATGAAGAAAAAACAGAAGTTCTCCTAATATCGAACAAAGATGAAAACCCACAAATAGTGGAATGGCTCAAAGCTTTAGGTTTAAAGTATTTTATTAAAGGGTACAGAAGCAAGAAAGCATAAACAATGATGCAAGGAGTCAATGCGTCATCTAGGGCTCGATGTCTCTAGTAGGGTTCAAATGCCCCAGTCCTCACCAGGGGTTGCTCAGGGTTTCGGCCCTGTGTGCTGATTCTCGATAGGAGACCATAAACAAGTAACAAACCTTCCGTACCGACCTTTCAATGAAACAACCCCCCCCAACTACCACCCGCACCCCCCCACACCACCCTCCCTCCCCCCCCTGTCCAGTGCTGTATAGGTTAGAACATAGATACTCTCAACTCTCATCCGTCCTCTCTCCCACCGCAGGTGTGAAACCCCTCTACTCCCACCCCGTGTGGGCTGTGTGCTATGACGGCGGTGTGATCCTCAGAAGTCTCAGGTATCTCGGGCACGTAAGTTCTTTGAATTCCGTGGCTAGTAGTGCATGAAAGGGTTGCCACAGCTCCTCAAATTGTTCAACCTCCCCGGCCAGTGTGAGTGATATCTTTTCCATCCCCATAACATGCCACAGCCTGTGTAGCCAACCCGTAATGGAGGGGGCAGTGGGCGTGCGCCAATGTATTAGGATGTTTTGAACCACTGAGCCCAGCGCGATAGCAATCTGTCTCCCCCTACGGGATTTCAACGGGTACATTAAGCCATTAGGGAGACCTAGCAGGACATAAGCTGGAAAGCGGGGCAATTCGACACCAAAACAAGTATCTATCTCATTAATCACCTCTGTTCAATATGTTTGTAGTAGTGGGCAGTCCCATAAGATATGTGTCAGTATGCCTACCTTCCCACAGTTGCGCCAGCATGCGGTGTCTATGAGCCGGTTCATCTCATGCAGACGCTCCGGAGTATGGTACCAATATGTAGACACTTTGGTGAATGTTTCGGTGAGCCCTACATGATAGGCTGAGTGTCTTGCTCGGTACGAGATTTGCTCCCATTCCTTGTGGCTAAGTGTTCTCCCCAATTCCCTGTTCCATCTCTCTCTGCCGGGGATATAAAAGTGAGAGGGTGGGTGCTGCAGCATTTTATAAAGATCAGTTATGAGTTTAGTGTCCGATGTGCGCATCGCCAGCCATCTTTCATAAGGCAACAGGTGTCTGTCTGCTGACTCCCTCACTTGTGGCTGCAGGGCCCAGTGTCGGACCTGCCAATATCTCATTCTATCTGCTTCGGACATCTGGTAACTTTCCTTAAAGCTCTCAAAGGGAAGAATCCCTTCCTCACTGTATAGGTGAAAAAGCGCCCTACATCCCCTCTCCCGCCAATGCGCGAAGGCACCCTGTTCCATCCCCGGTGCAAAGTCTGGGTTGTCCACAATAGGCGTGAACGGAGAAGGGAACGTGGTGAGATCAAAGGGCCTGTTGGTGGCATCCCATATTCTCAGCGGTACCCTTGTGACGTACGATGCGTAAAGGTTCGGGGGCGGTGTGGTCTGCGTAGAAACTGAATTTCTTCCAGGGGCCGCCCGCTGCCGCCTGATCCTGGAATAGCCAGTGTTTATCTGACTCCCACCTGCTCCATTCCACCAGATACCGTAGCTGTGACACCTGGAAATACTTGTGAAGGTCAGGGACACCCAGTCCCCCTGATTCTGGCGCTAAAGTCATCAAAGCCCGCCTCATCCGGGGTTTACGGCCCTGCCAAACAAAGCGGAACACCTCCATCTGCATCTGCCTTATCCATCCCCTAGGGGGCTGTAGCGGCAGTGCACGGAATAAGTACAGAATCTGGGGTAAGACTGTCATCTTGATTGCCGCCACCCTGCCGAGCCAGGATATCATCGCCTTGCTCCATCTCCCCAGTTCCACTTTTACTTTTTTGCCAAGTGCCTCGTAATTAGCCGTAACCATCGTCTGCAACGTGGGCGCCATCAAGATACCCAAATACTGTACATGGCGTCGTGACCAACGCAGAGGAAAACGCTCCTGTAAGTCCTGCCTCGTCGAGGGCGACAGGGAGACATCTAGTGCAGTAGACTTCCCCACATTCATTTTAAAGCCGGCTACTCCCGCAAAAGCCTCTAGTTCGTTCATACATACGGGTAATGCCCGCCCCGGGTCTTCCAATGTGAAAATCACATCGTCGGCATAGAGGCTAACCGTGTGAGTATAACCTCCCATTCGCACACTGGTCGTGTCCGGATTCTGTCGCACTCTTTGGGCAAAGGGCTCCATGTATAGAGCAAAAAGGAGAGGGGACAGTGGGCACCCCTGTCTCGTGCCACATCCATTTAGAGCACAGCCTTCAGCGTTCGAAGATCGTCGGAACCCCGACCTTTTTGAAGTTACAAGCACCGAATACCATAGTCCTTTACCTCACGGTAAGCTACTTTTTTCGAAACGGATACCTCTAGTCTAACTGTATGTAACAGCGAACACGCAACTACATTGAATCGGTAATATAACAAGGTTCACCTTTTTTTTAGGCACTTGGAAATGAATTAAAAGAATCAGATCCACATTTTTATGATCAGGTTAGATTTACAATATTCCAGTCACTGCAGGTTACGCACTGCAAGAACGTGAGCACTTTTTCCGAATAGTACTGTCACACAACGCATGCACATTAGAATCCCTATTCTTTCACTGTTGGCACCTTTATGGACACATTCAGTTCACATATTCTGTTACTCTTTGCGTCACACAGCAATACCTTTACTTTTCCGTATGCATGACGATAAACGTGTCAAACTCGATGACTCACACTGGAATTTCCCCCTCTCTCCCTTATGCATGATGACAAATGCATTATGTTTGATTAACTTGTGTACCACATGTATTTTGAATGAATATTTAATTTGACAATGTAGATGGTCACTTTCAGAAAACTACACGGCCCCTGAGGAAGGGCAAATCCCGAAATGCATTGGGCCACCGGGCCAATGCCTTGAACATTATGCATCCAATAATGTGTTGAAACAACAAAAATAAAAAGAATGAGACTAACCACAAAAGAGAACCTTGATTAACTTTTTAAAATAAATTAAAGAACAATTTCTTCGAGTGCCCTGGAGGGACACTGGTCTCGAGGGAAACAGTGCGATTTTCAGTTCTTGAGGGCTATCATGTTTTCTGTAGTCTGGTCGGGTCTCCAGGCTTTTTCAAGAGTGCAGCAGTTTTTCTTGGAGGTTTTGAGTTCGTTGGTGAACCACGAGGCTTTCTTGCTGCTGGGTCTGTTGGGTGGATTCCTCAGAGGTGCAAGGTTGTCGGCGCAGTTGGTGAGCCACTGTGTGAAGTTGCGGGCTCCGTTGTTGGGGTCCGTTGCGTTGGCAGGAGGGTTCTGGCTGAGGGAGGTGGTGAGCTGGTCGGCTGTGATATTACTCCAGCTTCTGCGGGGAACCTGTTGTAGGTGGTGGTGGGTCGTGGTTCTCGTGAAGTTGAAGTGGATGCAGCTGTGATCCGTCCAGTGCAGTCAGGTGGAGTGGCTGAAAGAGATGTGCTTGCTGGAAGAGAAGACGGGATCAAGCTTGTGGCCGGCGTAATGGGTGGGGGTGTTCACCAGCTGCTTGAGTCCAAGGTTGGCGAGGTTGTCCAGCGTGATGGTGGTGTTGCTGTCATTGTTGTTCTCCAGGTGGAAGTTGAGGTCCCTTAGGAGGATGTAGTCTGAGTAGGTGAGGGCGTGCGGGCTGATGAAGTCTCCGATGGCTTCCCTGAATTGTGTGCGTGTTCCCGGGGGTCTGTAGATGAGAGTGCCTCTGAGGGTGGTCTTGGGGTCGGTCTGTATTTGGAAGTGAAGGTGCTTGGCAGCGGTGAGGGTGTCGTCGGAGTTGATCGTGATGCGGATGATGCTTCTGTGGACGATGGCAATGCCTCCTCCGGTCTGGTTGACGCGGTCCCTCCGGATGATCTTGTATCCGTCCGGGATGGCTATGGCGATGTCGGGCAATGAGGAGGTGTTCATCCAGGTTTCCGTGAGGAAGGCGACATCTGGTGATGTTGTGTCAAGCAGGTTCCAGAGTTCGACGACGTGTCTGTGGACGGAGCGGGTGTTGAGCATGATGCACTTGAGGTGGTTGTTGATGGTGCCTGGCATTTCGGGTGTGGTGCAGGTCCGGAGGCAGGTGAAATTGCAGGCTTGGCAGGTGAAGGGTCTGTGGGTGCGTTTTGGGGTGGCTCGGTAGCAGGCGAGGTTCAGGCCGGGTTTGAGTGCGTGGAGTGTGGCGGCGTCGTAGGTCCATCGTGTGGGCTGGCAGTCGGAGGCCAGGGATCCTGGCGCTGGGCGTGGTCCAGGCGCGGACAGGCGTCGATAGGCGCGCCTTTGGCGCACAATCAGCGCTCCCGCAGGGCGTGGCCGCTCTGCGTATGCCTGGTCCCCGCCATCTATGGTGAAGTGGGAGGAAGGACATGCTGGGAGGCGGGAGCGGGGTGACAAATGGGGACCGGGGAGTAGGAAGGGGGCGGGGGCGCAGAGGAGCAGTGGCGGTGAGCGGGGGGGGACAAGGGTGGGAAAAGCAGTCACGGAGGGAGCGGCAGTGAAGCAGTCACAGGAAGCGGTGGGAAAAGCAGTCAAAGGAAACAGCGAGGGGGCAGGCCTGAAGGCGGAAGCTCAGGCAGCAGGAGTGGCGGCAAGTAGGGCAGCAGTCGTGACCAGGGCACACGGGGGCCGTGCGGTGGTGGAGTGACCAGGTTAAGGGTGCCACATAAATACATGCCCCATAATTACACTGCACTCAATTCAACAAACACTCCATATACTACTCAGTGGCACATAATTACACGCCACATCATTTTACTGCACTCAATGCAACATACACTCCAAATACCACTCAATCCACATAATTACAGGCCACATAATTACACTCTACTGAATGCAACACACACTCCACACGATACCCCTCAGTGCCACATAATTATATGCTACATAATTACACTGCACCCAAAGCAACATACACTCAAAACAATACCACTCAGTGCCACATAATTACACTCTAATAATTACAACATATACATGAGACAATACCACTCAGTGCCACATAAATACACACCATATAATTACAGTGCACTCAATGCAACATACACTCCAAATACCACTCAGTGCCACATTATTACACGCCACACAATTACACTGCACTCAATGCAACATACACTCCAAATACCACTCAGTGCCTCAAAATTACAAGCCACATAATTACACTGCACTCCATGCAATATACATGTCAAATACCACTCAGTGCTACATAGTTACACGCCACATAATTACACTGCACTCAATACAACATACACTCCAAATACCACTCAGTGCCACATAACTACATGCCACATAATTATACTGTACGCAATGCAACATACACTCCAAATACCACTCAGTGCCAATAATTACACACCACATAATTACACTCTACTGAATGCAACATACACTACAAATACCACTCAGTGCCACATAATTATATGCTACATATTTACACTGCGCTCAACGCAGCATACACTCCAAATACCACTCAGAGCCACATAATTACTCGCCACATAATTACACTGCACTCAATGCAACATACACTCCAAATACCACCTATTGCCACATAATTACACACCACATAATTACACTGCACTCAATACAACAAACACTCCAAATACCACTCAGCGCCACATAATTACACACCACATAATTACACTCTACTGAATGCAACATACACTCCAAACAATACCACTCTGTGCCATATAATTAAACGCCACACAATTACACTCTACTGAATACAACATACACTCCTCATAATACCACTCAGTGCCACATAATTATATGCTACATATTTACACTGCGCTCAACGCAACATAAAATCCAAATGCCACTCAGTGCCACATAACTACACACCACATCATTTTTACTGCACTCAAGGCAACATACACTCCAAATACCACTGAGTGCCACATAATTACATGGCACAAAATTACACTGCATTCAATGCACCATACACTCCAAATACCACTCAGTGCCACATAAATACACTCTACTGAAAACAACATTCACTCCAGACAATACCACTCAGTGCCAAATAATGATATGCCACAAAATTATTTTGTGCTCAACGCAACATACACTCCAAACGATATCAATCAGTGCCACATAATTACACGCCACACAAATACATTCTACTGAATACAACATACACTCCAGACAACACCACTCAGTGCCAAATATTATATGCTCCATAATTACACTGCGCTCAATGCAACATACACTCCAAATACCACTCAGTGCCACATAAATATACACCACATAATTACACTGCACTCAATGCAACATACACTCCAAAAACCACTCAGTGCCACATAATTACTCACCTCCTAGATACACTGCACTCAATGCAACACACTCCACACAATACCACTCCCTGCCACAATATTATATGCTACATAATAACAATGCAACATACACTCCAAACAATACCACTCAGTGCCACATAATTACACGCCACACAATTACACTCTACTGAATACAACATACACTCATTGTGATAACACTCAGTGCCACATAATTGTATGCTACTTAATTACACTGCGCTCAACGCAAAAAAAACTCTAAATACCATCAGTGCACATAATTCCATGCCACATAATTACACTGCGCTAAATACAACATATACTCCAAATGCCACTCATTGCCACATAATTACACACCACATAATTACACTGCACTCAATGCAACATACACTCCAAATACCACTCAGTGCCACATAATTACACGCCACATAATTACATTGCACTCCATGAAATATACACTCCAAATACGACTCAGTGCCTCATAGTTACAAGCCACATAATTACAATGCACTCAATACAACATACACTCCAAATACCACTCAGTGCCACATAAGTACACGCCACATAATTATACTGCACACAATGCAACATACACTCCAAATACCACTCAGTGCCACATAATTATACACCACATAATTACACTCTACTGAATGCAACAGACACTCCAAACAATACCACTCAGTGCCACATAATTACACACCACACAATTACACTCTACTGAATACAACATACACTCCTCATAATAACACTCAGTGCCACATAATTATATGCTACATAATTACACTGCACTCAAGGCAACATACACTCCAAATACCACTCAGTGGCACATAGTTACACCCCATATAATTACACTGCACTCAATGCAACATAAAATCCAAATACCACTCAGTGCCACATAATTACACGCCACATAATTACACTGCACTCAAGGCAACATACACTCCAAATACCACACAGTGCCACATAATTACATGGCACATAATTACACTGCATTCAATGCAACATAAACTCCAAATACCACTCAGTGGCACATAGTTACACCCCATATAATTACACTGCACTCAATGCAACATACACTCAAAATACCACTTATTGTCACATAGTTACACGCCACATAATTGCACTGCACTCAATGCAACATACACTCCAAATACCACTCAGTGCCACATAATTACACGCCACATAATTACACTCTAATAAATGCAACACACACTCCACACAATACTCCTCAGTGCCACATAATTATATGCTACATAATTACACTGCACTCAATGCAACATTCACTCCAAACAATACCACTCAGTGCCACATAATTAAACTCTACTGAATACAACATACACTCCAGACAATACCACTCAGTATCACATAAATACACGCCACATAATTACACTGCACTTAATGCAAAAAATACTCTCCAAATGCCACTCAGTGCCACATAGTTACACGCCTCATATTTACACTGCACTCAATGCAACATACACTACAAATACCACTCAGTGCCACAAAATTACAGGCCACATAATTACTCTACTGAATGCAAGACACACTCTACACAATACCACTCAGTGCCACATAATTATATGCTACACAATTACACTGCACTCCATGAAATATACACTCCAAATACGACTCAGTGCCTCATAGTTACAAGCCACATAATTACAATGCACTCAATACAACATACACTCCAAATACCACTCAGTGCCACATAAGTACACGCCACATAATTATACTGCACACAATGCAACATACACTCCAAATACCACTCAGTGCCACATAATTATACACCACATAATTACACTCTACTGAATGCAACAGACACTCCAAACAATACCACTCAGTGCCACATAATTACACACCACACAATTACACTCTACTGAATACAACATACACTCCTCATAATAACACTCAGTGCCACATAATTATATGCTACATAATTACACTGCACTCAAGGCAACATACACTCCAAATACCACACAGTGCCACATAAGTACTTGGCACATAATTACACTGCATTCAATGCAACATAAACTCCAAATACCACTCAGTGGCACATAGTTACACCCCATATAATTACACTGCACTCAATGCAACATAAAATCCAAATACCACTCAGTGCCACATAATTACACGCCACATAATTACACTGCACTCAAGGCAACATACACTCCAAATACCACACAGTGCCACATAATTACATGGCACATAATTACACTGCATTCAATGCAACATAAACTCCAAATACCACTCAGTGGCACATAGTTACACCCCATATAATTACACTGCACTCAATGCAACATACACTCAAAATACCACTTATTGTCACATAGTTACACGCCACATAATTGCACTGCACTCAATGCAACATACACTCCAAATACCACTCAGTGCCACATAATTACACGCCACATAATTACACTCTAATAAATGCAACACACACTCCACACAATACTCCTCAGTGCCACATAATTATATGCTACATAATTACACTGCACTCAATGCAACATTCACTCCAAACAATACCACTCAGTGCCACATAATTAAACTCTACTGAATACAACATACACTCCAGACAATACCACTCAGTATCACATAAATACACGCCACATAATTACACTGCACTTAATGCAAAAAATACTCTCCAAATGCCACTCAGTGCCACATAGTTACACGCCTCATATTTACACTGCACTCAATGCAACATACACTACAAATACCACTCAGTGCCACAAAATTACAGGCCACATAATTACTCTACTGAATGCAAGACACACTCTACACAATACCACTCAGTGCCACATAATTATATGCTACACAATTACACTGCACTCCATGAAATATACACTCCAAATACGACTCAGTGCCTCATAGTTACAAGCCACATAATTACAATGCACTCAATACAACATACACTCCAAATACCACTCAGTGCCACATAAGTACACGCCACATAATTATACTGCACACAATGAAACATACACTCCAAATACCACTCAGTGCCACATAATTATACACCACATAATTACACTCTACTGAATGCAACAGACACTCCAAACAATACCACTCAGTGCCACATAATTACACACCACACAATTACACTCTACTGAATACAACATACACTCCTCATAATAACACTCAGTGCCACATAATTATATGCTACATAATTACACTGCACTCAAGGCAACATACACTCCAAATACCACACAGTGCCACATAAGTACTTGGCACATAATTATACTGCATTCAATGCAACATAAACTCCAAATACCACTCAGTGGCACATAGTTACACCCCATATAATTACACTGCACTCAATGCAACATAAAATCCAAATACCACTCAGTGCCACATAATTACACGCCACATAATTACACTGCACTCAAGGCAACATACACTCCAAATACCACACAGTGCCACATAATTACATGGCACATAATTACACTGCATTCAATGCAACATAAACTCCAAATACCACTCAGTGGCCCATAAATACACCCCATATAATTACACTGCACTCAATGCAACATACACTCAAAATACCACTTATTGTCACATAGTTACACGCCACATAATTGCACTGCACTCAATGCAACATACACTCCAAATACCACTCAGTGCCACATAATTACACGCCACATAATTACACTCTAATAAATGCAACACACACTCCACACAATACTCCTCAGTGCCACATAATTATATGCTACATAATTACACTGCACTCAATGCAACATACACTCCAAACAATACCACTCAGTGCCACATAATTAAACTCTACTGAATACAACATACACTCCAGACAATACCACTCAGTATCACATAAATACACGCCACATAATTACACTGCACTTAATGCAAAAAATACTCTCCAAATGCCACTCAGTGCCACATAGTTACATGCCACATAATTACACTACACTCAATGCAACATACACTCCAAATACCACTCAGTGCCACATTATTACACGCCTCATATTTACACTGCACTCAATGCAACATACACTACAAATACCACTCAGTGCCACATAATTACACGCCACATAATTACACTGCACTCAATGCAACATACACTCCAAATACAACTCAGTGCCACAAAATTACAGGCCACATAATTACTCTACTGAATGCAAGACACACTCTACACAATACCACTCAGTGCCACATAATTATGCTACACAATTACACTGCACACAATGCAGCAAATGTAAATGTGCAGGAATTTATATAGTGCAAATCACCAACCGGTTTCTAAGCGCTTGCTTAGGAAACCCGTCCTGGTATTCCCCTGTGAGATAACCCCAGCAGGGTATCCGCAAGGTGAAAGCCAGGCATCCCGCCGCGAGGGGCCGTTGTGGAGATTAAGCAAGCTATTGCCCAGAGTCGCAGAGTGTGAACCCATGAATCGAGTAGGCACTGGAGCGAGAACACCGGAGTGAGAATTGTCGAGTCCATGGACATTTTAGGACTCAAGACCCCGCCGAGCCGGGAGTTGAACCCTGGTCCCGGGCTGACTACTGCTTCCAGGTCTGCCTCCTCTAACCAGTGAGCCACACTTCTCCATATACACTCCAAACAATACCACTCAGTGCCACATAATTACACGCCACATATTTACACTCTACTGAATACAACATACACTCCAGACAATATCACTCAGTGCCACATAATTATACGCCACATAATTACACTGTGCTCAACGCAACATACACTCCAAATACCACTCAGTGCCACATAATTACACTCTACTGAAAACAACATTCACTCCAGACAATAGCACTCAGTGCCAAATAATTATATGCCACAAAATTACTTTGCGCTCAATGCAACATACCCTCCTAATACCACTCAGTGCCACATGATTACATGCCACATAATTACACTGAACTCAAAGCAACATAGACTCCAAATACCACTCAGTGCCAAATAATTACACTCTACTGAATACAACATACACTTCAGACGGATGTATGACGTTACAACGCATACTTTCACAACGGATACCATTACAACGCAACTTTTACAACGCAGAATCCATTACAACGCATGCCTTTACAACGCATGACATTACATAGTAGATGCTATTACAACGCAAGCCATTACAACGTAAGTATAGGTAAGTATATTATTTTTTTTTTAAAATGTAATTCATAAATATTTACTTATATTCTTTTTTAATAATTAATTTTTTAGTGAACTTTTTGTGTTTAATATTAAAATTACTTAAATTAATTTATTTAATTTATATAAAGTACTATTTTTAAAATTAAACCCTTAAAATACCCCTGTACCCCAAAACCCAAACCTAGCCCTACACCCTAAAAATACCCCTGTACCCCATAACCCAAACCTAGCCCTGAACCCTAAAATACCCCTGTACCTCATAACCCAAACCTAGCCCTAAACCCTACAAATACCCCTGTAACCCATAACCCAAACCTAGCCCTGAACCCTAAAAATACCCCTGTATCCACAACCCAAATCTAGCCCTGAACCCTAAAAATACCCCTGTATCCCATAACACAAACCTAGCCCTGAACCCTAAAAATACCCCTGTATCCCATAACCCAAACCTAGCCCTGAACCCTAAAAATACCCCTGTACCCCATAACCCAAACCTAGCCCTGAACCCTAAAAATACCGAAACACCCCAAAACATATACCTCAGTACCCCAAAACATATACTCCTATACTCATACTTATTTTTTTAAATTACTTAAATTAATATATTTCATTTATTTGATAAAAATACATAACTTAATATATTTATTTTTAATATTAATTAAATTCATTAAATAATGTTATGAATTAAATAAAACATAAAATAAAATTATATACTTACCTATACTTACGTTGTAATGGCATGCGCTGTAATAGCATCTGCTATGTAATGTCATGCGTTGTAAAGGCGTGCGTGGTAATGGATCCTGCGTTGTAAAAGTTGCGTTGTAATGGTAGTGCGTTGTAAAAGTTGTGTTGTAATGGCTGTTTCCCCTCCAGACAATACCACTCAGTACCAAATAATTATATGCAACATAATTACACTGCACTCAATGCAACATACACTCCAAATACCACTCATTGCCACATAATTACACGCCGAATAATTACACTGCACTCAATGCAACATACACTCCAAATACCACTCAGTGCCACATAATTACATGCCTCATAATTACCCTCTACTGAATGCAACACACACGCCACACAATACACTCAGTGCCCATAGTTATATGCTACATAATTACATTGACCTCAATGCAACATACACTCCAAATACCACCCAGTCAATCAATCAATCAGATTTATAAAGCGCGCTACTCACTCGCTAGGGTTTTAAGGCGCTGGCAGGGGAGGGATCCGTTACTGCTCGAAAAGCCAGGTCTTAAGTTGCTTCCTGAAGGAGAGATGGTCTTGGGTCAGCCGTAGGTGGATGGTGAGGGAGTTCCATGTCTTGGCCGCCAGGTAGGAGAAGGATCTTCCTCCTGCGGTGGCTCTGCAAATGCGTGAGATGGTGGCGAGGGCGAGGCTGGTCGATCACAGCTGGCGGGTGGGCGTGTAGAAAGTGAGGTGGTTGTTGAGGTAGTTGGGGCCCAGGTCAAGGAGATCCTTGTGTGCGTGGGTGAGGAGTCTGAACGTGATTCTCTTGCTGACGGGGAACCAGTGCAGGTCTCTCAAGTAGGCGGAGATGTGGTTGTGGTGGGGGATGTCCAGGATGAGTCGCGCGGAAGCGTTCTTTATGCGCTGGAGTCTTTTCTGCAGTTTGGCTGTGGTTCCCGCATAGAGAGTGTTCCCATAGTCCAGTCGGCTGGTGACGAGTGCGTGGGTGACCGTCTTCCTGGTTTCGGTGGGGATCCATCGGAAGATCTTACCGAGCATAAGCAGGGTGTTGAAGCAGGATGACGAGACGGCGTTGACTTGTCTGGTCATCGAGAGGGAGGGGTCCAGGATGAAACCCAGGTTTCGTATGTGGTCCGTTGGCTTGGGGGTGGTGCTCAGGGCAGGGGGCCACCAGGAGTCGTCCCAGGCAGAGGGGGATGATCCCAGGATGAGGACTTCCGTTTTGTCTGAGTTCAGTTTCAGGCGGCTGTTCTTCATCCACTCGGCGATGTCTTTCATTCCTTCATGTAGGCTGGTTCTGGCAGTGACTGGGTCATTGGTGAGGGAGAGGATCAGCTGGGTGTCGTCGTCGTAGGAAATGATGTTAAGGTTGTGTTGGCGTGCAATGGCTGCGAGGGGGCTCATGTAGATGTTGAAGAGGGTGGGGCTGAGCGAGGATCCTTGGGGTACTCCTCAGATGACTTCAGTGGCCGCAGATCGGAACGGTGGAAGGTGGACTCTCTGAGTTCTTCCGGCGAGGAACTAGATGATCCACTCCAATGCCTTGGATTCCGGTGTGGCTGAGGCGCTGTATTAGTGTGCGGTGGCATACTGTGTCGAACGCTGCAAAGAGGTCCAGGAGGATGAGGGCAGCTGTTTCTCCATTGTCAAGCAGGGATCTGATGTCATCGGTGGCTGTGACAAAAGCGGTCTCGGTGCTGTGGTTAGCTTGGAAACCGGACTTTGAGGGGTCGAGGGATCCCTTTGTCTCAAGGAAGGCAGCGAGCTATTTGTTGACGGTCTTCTCGATGACTTTGGCAGGAAAAGAGAGAAGCGAGATGGGGCGGAAGTTCTTGAGGTCGGTGGGGTCCGCTGTCGGTTTCTTCAGGAGGACTCTGAGCTCGGCATGCTTCCAGCTCTCCGGGAAGGTGGCGGTGGTGAAGGAGATGTTGATGATGTCCTGGAGTTGGGGTGCGATGATGAGGACGGCCTTGTTGAAGACGTGGTGGGGGCAGTGGTTGGTAGGGGAGCCGGAGTGGATGGTGTTCATCATGCGGATGGTGTCTTCGGTGCTGACCGAGGTCCAGTTGCAGAGGGTGGTGGTGACCTCAATGCAACATACACTCCAAATACCACTCAGTGCCACATAATTACACTCCACATATGGAAAGGGGCGACCACTCGGTCCCCCCGAACGTATGGTGGAGTACCCCGATCCCCCCGGGAGGCCATCTTGGGCGGGGGGCGAGTCCCCGGCTGGTATGCCCGAAGCGGCGTAGCCGGGGCGCGCCTTTTTCCCGCCCTGGAGTGGGTTGTCCTAGACGCTGACGCCGCCGGCCACGCCCCCGGGGGGCAGGCGGAGGCGGGTTTACGCCCGCCCGAAGACGGATAAAAGGAGCAACAAGCCAAGAAAGCATCCTCTTGTTCCTGTGCTCTGAAGCTGCACCTCCCCGCTGCACGTGAGCTCGAGACGGAACGAAGAGCCAATTTTGAGCGTTGTAATCTTTCTCTTTGTTTTACAGATATCTTCGCTTGAGAATGCCGGGCAAGAAGGTCGGAAAGCGGGTCGGGACCGATCAGATGCTCCGCATGCTCATAAAGGAGGTAGCCGATTTGAAGAAGCAGATGGCGGCTAAGAACGGGGAGGGAGGACCGAGGCGAGTCATCGGACCAGCTTTGCCAGGAGTAGTCCCTAGCGGGAGAGGCAAGAGGTCCAAAAGGGGGGCACTTGGGGGGGAAACCCCGGTTCCCGATACTCCACTTGAGGAGCCAACCTCGGTTCCGAAGGAGGGGCATCCGATCCCCGTGGTGGTCACCCCCGTAAACGGGGAAGATATGCCTCCCGAGTTGGCGGCGCAATTAGCAGCGTGGTTGGGAAAAGATAGTGAGGGCGCCACGGCTGACGACG
Organism: Lissotriton vulgaris; assembly: GCF_964263255.1. Lineage (NCBI taxonomy): Eukaryota > Metazoa > Chordata > Amphibia > Caudata > Salamandridae > Lissotriton > Lissotriton vulgaris. The sequence continues at coordinate 56,302 of NW_028249596.1, forward strand.
CCCGGGCAGTAATGAGACAACTGCGGGAATCTAGAGAGGCTGCGAAGGCACCATCTTCTGTTCCCCCACAGGTTCCGGCGGCTGAAAGTGCAGCAGGCCCAAGTTCGGCAGCAAAGGCAGCATCTAGTTCAGGTAAGCGGCCATTGCCGATTGCGGGGGAGGGGTCTGTACCTTCACGAAGGGAGAAAGTTGCCCAGCATGTGCCACTGGAAACTAAGGAAAAGATTTGGGCGGATAAGTATGTGAACATGTTTTCTTTGCTTACCGACCATTACGAGATGGAGCATGTGAAAAGCCAAAAGGAGCTCATGCATCCGAGTGTTTGGCGCGCAAAAATGGCCGCCTTTAAGGTTGACGAAAACATAGGTACTTGGGGCAGAGCGTGGGGCATTTTTACCTCCATCATGGGTGAGCGCAGGCCCGAATTGTTGACCGAGTTGCCTATTTATCAGTCACGTATCATGAAGTATTCTCTGGCGTACGGGGGTAATCAGTGGTTCTGTTATGACAATATTTTTAGAAAAGCTAAAGAGCACGACCCAGTTCTAACATGGGATTGTTTCGACTCTGTTTCTTGGCAGAAAATGGAGAGTTCAGGAATGTTAAAAGTGCCATTGTCAGGGAGTAACGGGGGTGAATCTTCCCGCCAATCCTCTGGGACACCCTTTCGGACGGGTGCAGGTAACGAGAACCACTCGAAGTCGAGTGGCAACACAGGTAAAAGGGGGATTTGTTGGAATTTTAACAGAGGAAAATGTACGAGGCCCCAGGGGTCATGCAAGTTCAGACATGAATGTGGGGGGTGTGGGCAGTCATCCCATCCTGAGTCCATGTGCAGAGCCAAGACGGGTGATAACGGTGGTAGGGGAAGCGCCAAACAGGTCTGAAATAGTCCGAGGGGCGCCTTTACCTACTCCGATTGATACCATGGCAATGATTCCTTGGCTCAACGAATACCCGGATCATGCTTCCGCTGGGGTGTTGCGGGACGGGTTTTCATATGGTTTCCGCATCCCAGTGGGGGATTTTCAGGGTGTAGCTAACTGTAAGAACCAACTGTCGGTCTTGCAGCATACGGCGGTGGTTCAGGTAAAGATTGGGAAGGAGGTGACTCGAGGTCGTGTCGCCGGTCCATTTGATTTGCCACCAGTTGCTAACTTTGTTTGTTCGCCTCTAGGGGTGGTCCCCAAGAAGGACCCGGGGGAGTTTCGGCTAATACATAACTTGTCAGCCCCACGTGGTCTTTCCGTGAACGATGCGATAGACCCGGGAGTGTGTTCGGTGCGGGACGCATCTTTCGATGAGGCCGTCGCCATGTTGAATCGCCTGGGCCCCGGGGCGCTGATGGCTAAATCAGACATCGAGTCAGCGTTCCGGTTGCTCCCGGTGCACCCAGACGATCAGCGTCTCCTTGGTTTTACGTTTCAGGGTCGCTATTACATGGATAGATGTATGCCAATGGGGTGCTCTATATCCTGTGCCTATTTTGAAAAGTTCAGTTGTTTTTTACAATGGTTATTCACAAGGAAGACGGGTTTTCAGCATGTTATGCATTATCTCGATGACTTTCTGTTCTTGGGGGCAGCCGGGGATTCTGAATGTGGAAAGGCCTTACATGAATTTTGTGTCTTAATGAATCATTTTGGTGTGCCATTGGCGCCAGGTAAGACTGTGGGTCCCTCAACTTTGCTCGATTTTCTGGGGATCGAGCTCGACTCAGAAGAAGGTTGTTTTCGATTACCCAGGGAAAAAGTGTTAAAATTCAGGACATCCCTTGAAACATGTATTCGTGCGACGAAAGTAAACCTGCATCAATTGCAACAAGTGGTGGGCCAGTTGAATTTTGCCCTGAGAGTAATGCCAATGGCCCGTCCCTTTTCCCGCTCGATTGCACAAGCCATGGTCGGCCTGAAGGAAGGACATCACCGCACGAGACTCTCGGCAGAGGTTCGCCAGGACATGCGCATTTGGTTGGCATTTCTGGCGGATTTCAATGGTCGAATTGTCTGGAACAAACCAGCGGTGTCCTCCGAGGAGCTGGGGCTTTGGACAGATTCGGCGGGGAGTATAGGTTTTGGTGCCATATTTGGTACACAATGGTCGGCTCAAAAATGGCCGTCATGGTGGCACGAGTGCGGGCTGACGAGTAACATTGCTTTTCTTGAACTCTTCCCTATTTTGGTGGCCTTGAAAACATGGCCGGAGGGGTTTCGGGATCACTCTGTGGTGTTCTGGTCTGATAACATGACTGTGGTTGAGTGTATCAATAGTCAGGCAGCACGTTGCAAATGAATTCTGAGACTGCTCAAAGAAATTGTGTTATTGTGTATGCAGTTGAATGTGCTCTTTAGGGCAAGACATGTCCCGGGGGTACTGAACCAAGCGGCTGATGCACTTTCTCGTTTCCGTATGCAGGCCTTCTGGGGTTTTCTGCCCACAGCGGACCCGGTGGTGGCACCCTTTCCCGAAGCTCTCTGGTCTCTCGGTGCCCCGAACTACAAAACCTCGTGGGAGAGAGTTTAGCACCCAGGACAAGGAAGGCATATGAAGGGGCGTTCCGTTCCTATTGGTCCTTTTTGGGTTCTGCTGGGGGGGGAGCTTTGGGGACAGGAAGAGCTTGTCGTAAAATTTTTGCTGTTTTTACATCAGGCAGGCAAATCAGTGGCTACGGCCCAGAGGCATCGGGCCGCCATTTCCTTTATGGCAAAGGGCTCATGGGATCCAGGACCCGACAGCGTCTTTCGTGGTGCAGAAAGCGCTACGTGGGTGGCAACGCCTTGAGGGTCGCAGAGTAGATGAGAGGCACCCGATAGGTCTGGATAGGTTGGCCCTGTTATTGTCCGTACTCCCTGCTAACGTGTTCATCCCGGTATGAAACAGTGTTATTCCGAGCCGCATTTGCGCTAGCATTCCATGGGGCGATGCGGGTAAGCGAACTAGTGGCGAAGAACAAGCAGGATACGATGGGGGGACTGTGCCGAGAGCACATTCAGGTCAAGGTGGAGACGATGACTGTCTCGTTTGTCAGGTCCAAAACCGATCAGGGTGCGACTGGTGACTGCATAATCATCCAGAGGTTTCCCGGGTCTTCCATGTGCCCTGTTGTTTGCGTAGAGGAGTATTTAGCGCAGAGGGTGGCATCATGGGGGGGGACCTTGTTGAGACACGCTGATGCCACCCCACTGACGAGGTTTCAGTTCCAGCGGGTGCTTGCGATGTCAATTTCGGCCGCGGGCTTGAACCCCGGCGAGTTCGGGACCCACTCCTTTCGGATAGGGGCTGCTACTGAGGCTACAGCCAGGGGTCTGAGTGTTGAAAAAGTAAAGCGTTTGGGGCGTTGGTCCTCGAACTGTTACAAGAGGTATGTGCGGTTGCACATGTTGTGAAGCTGTAATGATGTACTCACGCTTCTTGTTTTTGTTTGGTTTTCAGTTACGCAAGCTTTCGAGGCGGGGCGGACTGTGCAGTCGACCCGACACCTGGGCACCAGCGGTCAGACATCACCGGCTGCGAAAAAGGAGGTGTGGGTCGTGGGCCACTCATACGTGAGGCGTGCCGCGGACGTATTCAAGGCAGGTGACATGATTCACATGGCTGGGGAATACGGGTACAGGGTGACCTTCTACGGAAGGGGCGGGCTCTGTATTGACCAGTTTCAATCCTTTTTCGAGGGTTTGTTAGGGCGGACAAGGTCACCGCCGTCTATAATCATAGTCCATCTTGGGGGTAATGATTTGGTGACCACTGGTAGACGACTGCTTCTCGAGGCAAAGCTTTCCACTGTAAGTTGGTTGGCGAGGAGAGTTCCAGGGTGCAAAATTGCATGGTCCCATATGATTCCACGAAAAGTGTGGCGGGGGGCGATTTCGGTTTCTGCTCTGAACCACTCAGTGAAGAAAGTAAATAACAAGTTGGGTAGATTGTTTCGTTCAAATGCACTGCAGTCTATTCCGCATGGTTGTATCAAGGGGGACAGTATGTATTTCGGAGATGGGGTCCATTTGTCCCGGGTGGGGAATGAGTTACTCATAGGAGACCTCATTGCTTGGCTGAAGAGTTTAAAACATGACCTTTAGGTAGGAGTTGTTGTGGGGGGTCCGGATAGCCGGTCAACTATCCGGCCTGTGGCGGTAAGGTCATGATCGGTGAGCAGTAATTGGAAGATCCCTATGGGGGGGCGTCACCCATTACGGATGGGAGCGCTCGGGGGAGGTGGCCATTGGCCCCTCAACGGGGAGGCGGTCCCTTCTAAGGATGGGCCGCCGGAAGGAAAGGAAAGGCGGTCAAGGCCCCTTCCTGGATAGGAGGGGCTACGGGCCCTCCTGGGGAATTTCCCGGGGCCAGGACATCTGCGACGGCAGATGGGGTAAGTTGTGTGGGGTTTGGGAGGGGGTTTACGCTACCTTTTAGACACCTCACACGACTCCTCGGACGACCGTTAAATGGCGTCGAGTTCATTGGGGCCCCCGTCAAGTCAAAGGGAAATTGGTAGATGCACTTGAGGTACGCCTCTGTGCGGTCGCCCCCCTCATAAGTGAGGGGGGTATTTCTGGTTTAGGGATCTGACACCGGTTACGACCTTGCCGTTGGCCCTTAACGTTAGGATGTACAGTTTCAAGTCAAATGTTTTGTAGGATGTTAGTTCGGCTAGGAGAACCTTTGTATTAGAGATCTGTTAAGGTTAGCCAAACATCGTAATGTGGAAATGAAATTGTACATAATATGAAACTGTTATTTTAATGTTTTAATTTTGTTTCATATTTTAATAAATACGGCCGGGAGGGTCACTCCCTCCCGCCTTCCAAAAGTTCAGAACAGTTTCCAGTTTCCCATCCTTGGGGATTGCGTCGAGAGGGGGTGGCGGGTATCTCAGCCATATGGAAAGGGGCGACCACTCGGTCCCCCCGAACGTATGGTGGAGTACCCCGATCCCCCCGGGAGGCCATCTTGGGCGGGGGGCGAGTCCCCGGCTGGTATGCCCGAAGCAGCGTAGCCGGGGCGCGCCTTTTTCCCGCCCTGGAGAGGGTTGTCCTAGACGCTGACGCCGCCGGCCACGCCCCCGGGGGGCAGGCGGAGGCGGGTTTACGCCCGCCCGAAGACGGATAAAAGGAGCAACAAGCCAAGAAAGCATCCTCTTGTTCCTGTGCTCTGAAGCTGCACCTCCCCGCTGCACGTGAGCTCGAGACGGAACGAAGAGCCAATTTTGACCCACCCACCAGCCCCCGAGGACAGCCAGTTGTTTTAAATAAAGTTTTGATGTGGTAACTCTATTTCTTGCAGGTTGTGATGATTGTCGTGTTATTTGGAGTATGCAATAAAGAATGGTCATTTACAGTATGTTTTTTCAAATAAAGTAATTCTGCATTAGTGTTGATCAGTAATCATACGTGAAAGAGTTATGGTTGTTGTGTAATTTAGTTTTTTAGTTAAACGTCGTATTTATTTTGGTCGGGCGGTAAGGTCATGATCGGTGAGCAGTAATTGGAAGATCCCTATGGGGGGGCGTCACCCATTACGGATGGGAGCGCTCGGGGGAGGTGGCCATTGGCCCCTCAACGGGGAGGCGGTCCCTTCTAAGGATGGGCTGCCGGAAGGAAAGGAAAGGCGGTCAAGGCCCCTTCCTGGATAGGAGGGGCTACGGGCCCTCCTGGGGAATTTCCCGGGGCCAGGACATCTGCGACGGCAGATGGGGTAAGTTGTGTGGGGTTTGGGAGGGGGTTTACGCTACCTTTTAGACACCTCACACGACTCCTCGGACGACAGTTAAATGGCGTCGAGTTCATTGGGGCCCCCGTCAAGTCAAAGGGAAATTGGTAGATGCACTTGAGGTACGCCTCTGTGCGGTCGCCCCCCTCATAAGTGAGGGGGGTATTTCTGGTTTAGGGATCTGACACCGGTTACGACCTTGCCGTTGGCCCTTAACGTTAGGATGTACAGTTTCAAGTCAAATGTTTTGTAGGATGTTAGTTCGGCTAGGAGAACCTTTGTATTAGAGATCTGTTAAGGTTAGCCAAACATCGTAATGTGGAAATTAAATTGTACATAATATGAAACTGTTATTTTAATGTTTTAATTTTGTTTCATATTTTAATAAATACGGCCGGGAGGGTCACTCCCTCCCGCCTTCCAAAAGTTCAGAACAGTTTCCAGTTTCCCATCCTTGGGGATTGCGTCGAGAGGGGGTGGCGGGTATCTCAGCCATAATTATACTGCGCTCAATGCAACATACACTCCAAATACCACTCAATCCACATAATTACAAGCCACATAATTACACTCTACTGAATGCAAAACACACTCCACACAATACCCCTCAATGCCACATAATTATATGCTACATAATTACACTGCAACATACACTCCAAACAATACCACTCAGTGCCACATAATTACACTCTAATGAATACAACATATACATCAGACAATAGCACTCAGTGCCACATAAATACACGCCATATAATTGCAGTGCACTCAATGCAACATACACTCTAATAACCACTCAGTGCCACATTATTACACGCCACATAATTACACTGCACTCAATGCAACATACACTCCAAAAACAACTCAGTGTCACATAATTACATGCCACATAAATAAACGCTACTCAATACAACACACACTCCACATAATTATATGCAGTAAACAAAAGTGGGGTGCCAGTGCTGATATGAATAGTTTAAATAAACAATTGACCAAACAGAACTTGAAAAATCATTCAAGAATGGGAATTACTACTTAATAGCTTTTTATTTTTTCATTTTTTAAAGAAAAAACTTATATTTTTAACATCATCCAGGAGAGCATATTCAAAAAAGGACACACAAAAATAGGGAAACTGGCTACTAATCATCAGTCATTCAATGTTGCAGACATATCACAGGCATTCAAAAGAGCATTCAAACCACTTTGGAAAGGGGGCTACAAAAACATATAATACAGTTTTTAAAAATATGTACAGTCTATACTACAAAAAGAAACAAGAAGCCACAATCTGCGACCACAGTTTTACAATAGTAACTAGGGAAAAATTTCTATAATGTACATTCCTATACAATGGATTCGATCTTCAAAGGAAATTTTTCAAAGAAATGGTTCTTGGTAATGTACGAGCGGCAGGAAGAAATTAATTTAATGATCCTGTCGCTCTCGCAGACACTGTGTGGCAAGAGCCTACGCGTTTCGAATCCAACTGATTCACTTGGGATTCTCTACAGGGCCTCGTGTAGTATCTGGACAAAAAAAGAAGATAAAAGACAGGGGAACAGATCAGGACACGGATTTCAAGCTTTTAATCATAACAAGTGTCAAGACCAACCATCAGGAAACCCGACTACAAGTGCCCAAACACATCCTCCACAGCTTACCACTGAGTGGGAGCGCCAGATTTTAAGAGAACATCGAAGTGAACGGTGAAATCTGTAGTCAGTATCTAAAAATTGGAAACACATACATCAGAATCAAGATTGCGAAAGATTGGGGTTCAGTATAAGGTCAAAGGGTCTTTTATCACTACTTGCCTCATATACAGAAAATGCTGGTTATAGTCTTTTAAGTAGGAAACCAAAAGGGTGATGGATGAGAGGAGACGACAGTGATGGGAATATCTGCCTGTTTAGAAAAGATGGTAAAAAATCTTTTTAGACTAAGCTCCATTTTTCATTTATACAAAATGGCAAGGTTCAAAATAATTCTTAACAAACAAGGGGGGTCGTCGGAATCAGAAGTATGAGCGAGACGGAACATTCATTCGCAACTAAATGGACATAAGATGCAAATTACTGCGCTGCTCGAAGTGCCGGGTTTTGCAATAACATGGCAACGGATCGATCGCTTACCTAAATCGGTATTAGTCCGAAGCTCAAAATTGTGGTCGCCAACACGGGAACTGAAATGAATTGGGATCTAAAAGAATAATAAAAATTCATTCATGGAGGAAAGAACCGTAATGGACGGTATCGGAAGAAAACTGCAAAGTAGTTCGTCTTACCGCTTTTATTTAATTATAGATGGCAAGGGCAGATGAGGGTGAATACATCATTTGAGTACCTAGGGTGGAAGTTTCGTACGGAAGCGTTAGTAGGCTAAAGAGAAAACGTACGCTAGGACTTCAATTACTATTTAAATGGACAAGACTAACCGTCCTGTATGTTGACGAAGACCTTTGCTTTACTGGAGCGGTCAGTCAAATAACAACACCATGTCGTTGGCTAGAGCGACAGAGAATACATATTAGCATTATACTATTATTCAAAGGCCGAAATAGGTCGGAAGCAGCAAGGACTAGGCACTTACTTTAAGGTTTAAAACGACCGTCGGTCCGCTCGTGTACTCGTCGGCACTACCCCTGGGCGCATGCGTGTAACAGACCTGGGCGAGAACCTGTCAGATTTTTATAAGGCGCAACGGAGGCGGTGCCGCCTCTTAGTCATGATGATACAGGGGTTAGGACGAAAGCCTGGACCGGAGTGGAGTAAGGCGTCAGAGGTCAGAGGTTGCAGTAGTGGCTCATAGGTGGGCATCCGTCCACTAAAATATATGATTAAAGTAAACCGAAGGCATGAACTCTTTCAGTTCATTACACGCAAAAATTGCTCGTGGTTCCTAAATGAGGCAAGCGGGGGTGTGTGTAATCAACACGCACATTAATTATAAATGACACAACCCTGTGGTAGTATTGCATATTCTGTGAGGCTGGGAACATGTTTTCCTTGATGGTATATAACACTGCGCGAGGTTAATATTCACAGTTTAAAGATTTCACTCAGTTCATTGAGGCGGGATGTTGCTGTATCAAATTTTACAATGAGGAAGGCTTCTCTTTTGGACAGTTGCAAGTTCAAATCGCCTCCACGCGGGTCTTTTTCGATTCGCGATATCACTGTCCATCTAAGATCACTGATTTTATGTTGCATTTGTGTCCAATGTTGTACCAATGGAGCGTTTTCAACTTTCTTATTGAGTCTGGATTTGTGTTGAGAGATGGGTTGCCGCACCTCTTGATTGGTTTTGCCTATATACAAACGTTGGCATGGGCATATAATACCATAGACTACAAACTTAGTCTTACAGTTACTAAATGCATTGTGTTTCCAGGAGATCCCATTATGCTGGAATAGGGAGCCTTCAAACGTAGACTCACAGCAGAGACAAGTTCCACACTTATGGTGTCCTATTATAGGGGGAAATTCCCATCATTTGACGTAATGTTGCCGGTTTTGGGGCGGGCATAGCCGCACGGACAATGTAGTTGGCAATATTGTTTTCCTTCTTGAACGCAAACAAGGGTAGGTCTTGAAGGCTCTCATCTAAGTTCTTAACTAAATGCCAATTTTGTCCAATTACCCGTTTTAGCTGGTTTGCATTCGGGCAAAAAGTGGTGACACATACCTGTCGCTTTACATTAGGCTTGTCTTTCCGTTCTAGTAATGTTTCTCGTGGAGTCCACTGGGCTCTCTTCATGCAATTCCTTACTAGTTTTTTAGGGTAACCCCTATCGCAAAGCTTAGATATCAAATTATCAGAATGGTAGTGGAAGTCTTCTTTGAACGTGCAGTTCCGGCGAACCCGCAGAAACTGCCCGTAAGGGAGATTTTCTTTGAGGCTTCTGGGGTGGTTGCTGTCAAACATCAACGATTTGTTTCGGTCAGTAGGTTTGACAAACAACGTGGTGGCTAGTTTACCTTCTTTTGGGAAGACCTCAACATCAAGAAATGAAATTCTACTTGTAGACTGAGTTAGGCTGAATTTTATATCAGCAGTCCTGGAGTTTAGCCATTGATGGAAAAGGGACAAGGTCTCACTGTCTCCTGTCCATATCATGAACACATCATCAATAAATCGGAGCCAAGCTCCGATGTATTGATGGAACGGGTTGTTGTTATGTATATAGGTGTTCTCATACATCGACATAAAGAGTACTGCCAATTCCGGCGCGAAGGGGCAGCCCATGGCTACCCCTTTAATTTGGTAATAGAATTCTCTATTAAAACAGAAGTAGTTTCTCTTTAATGCAAACGATGCGAGGTCTACTAAAAATTTTGTTGGCACTCGCATTCGGCGGGATCTTGAATCTAAAAAGTGGGACAAGACCGCCACTGCTTTATCCTGGGGAATCTGTGTGTACAGGGATGTCACGTCTAAGGTGACTAAAATGTCCCTGTGCTCACAGTAGTTAATATTCGCCAATTTGTTGATGAAGTCAGTGGTGTCTTGTAGGTAAGATATCACCTGGCACATAAATTCCTTTAAGAAACAATCCACGTATTTGGCAATTGGCTCAAGCAGAGAACCACATCCTGCCACGATGGGCCTGCCTGGCGGGTGGTCTTGGTCCTTATGGATTTTAGGTAATACGTAGAACATCGGGGTTTTCGGGTGTTTGATTTTTAAATATTCCAGCTCTTTAGTTGTTTTCCCAATATAATTCTATGCAACATAATTACTCTGCACAAAATGCAACATACACTCCAAACAATATCACTCAGTGCCATATAATTACACACCACACAATTACACTCTACTGAATGCAACACACACTCCACACAATACCACTTAGTTGCAAATATGTATATGCTACATAATTACAATGTAACATACACTCCAAACAATACTACGCAGTGCCACATAATTACATGTCACAAAATTACACTATACTGAATACTTCATACCCTCCTCATAATACCACTCAGTGCCACATAATTATATGCAACATAATTACACTGTGTCCCAGTGGAAAGTGCGTGCGCACTCTGAGTGCGTGGAGTAAGGTTGGCCTGCCCTCCTATAGGAATGCATGGGGAATGTCTGTGTCCCTGGTAGTTCCTGATGCGTGAGGTGTGCATGCTCGAGTTTGGTATGTGCAATCTTGTGTGATTAAATGCTTTGCAATGATGTATGTGGCATGATTGTGTCTTGTGCGGAAGTGCCACTTCTAGGAGTTGGCATATTAGTGTAAAATATGCCTGGCATGTGATTGGCTGGAGCTGGCTGGTGAGCCTGGCTCCAGGAAATATGGATGGGTCTGCCCGGTGGTGAGTGTGAGATTAGCATGCTGATGTGAGGGAGGGACTGCACCTGGTTCCTGAATGGGGCTGGGCTTTCCCCACACAATGCTGGCTCTGCCCCCTGTGGTGCGTCTAATGACCCTAGCCCTGCCAGTGAATGAAAAGGGTGGTTGAGCACATCAAGGATACTCCAAAACCAGCTGCAACTGGTTTCTCCCCCCCTGCACCTACAGACAAAGGAATTAGTAGTATAAGAAGGGGCTGTGTCCCCTTACCAGTTGTTCTCTTACAGGATCCTGCCTGAGGGGGCTGCTGCTGCTGCTGGGCAAGAGGACCGCAACTTGGACTACCTCCCTGCCTGGAGGCCCAGTGAGCTGGCTCTGGGCCTAGCCTTGCCCCCCTGCCTAATTAAAGGAACTTCTGTGCTGGTCCCTGGACTTTTGGGACCTGGTAGCGCTTTTATTTTCCTTATAGCGCTTGAGAGAGCTTGATCCTGCCCTCCAGCGCTGAGAACGCTGTATTTGTCTTTGGCGCTTGAGAGCACCTCCCTGGTGCTTCACCGGTGCCCACCCGGCATTTGACCCATGTTTGCCGATCTTAAAGTCCCTTGGCAGGTGCCCACCCTGCCAGGCACATTGCCGCCCTAAGATCGAGTGCCCACCTCAATTTATTGTCATTTTAAAGGAGCCGGTGCCCACCCGGCATTTGCCCCGTAAAATGTGCAAAATCGTCCCTGCCGCATCTCGGCGCCCGACCAGGAAGTCAGGTAGGCAGGGGGCAGGCCTCCGGGACAACTGGAACTGGAAGTAGGAGGGCGGGAGCCTACCCCGCCTCCCACAGAAGAGTCACGGCTGTTTTGAGCACCGGGGCAGGCAGGAGCCTACTCTGCACCCCGGTGCACTCGCCCAGAGAAGGAGAGAGGAAGAGTCCTGCAGCCGGCTCCTTCCACGGGGCTCCCAGGAGTGAGGGAGAGCCCCGTGTTAACCGGCATAGAGAAGCACCACCTTCACCGAAGAGCAGCATCAGAAGACAGCCGGTGAGTGACCGGGGGGGAGCACGCTGAGAGGCAGAGCCCTCGAGGTCTCCGAGGCACTTTCCCCCCTTGAGTTCCCCAGAGGGAGGGGGCCCCACCCATGGCGCAGTTGCTGCCAGAGCCTGTCGAGGCTCCACGATCCAAGGCGGCATTTGTTTGTTGGAGCCACGAGGCTCCGGGGGCAGTTTCCTTTCCCTGTTGAGCGGCCCCAGTTGGCAGAGGGCCGCTCCAGCGACTCCGGGGGCAGTTGTTTCTGTCGAGTCCCAGAGGGGGACTCCACCAGAGGCTCAAGGCGCCCCAAGTGTTCTCGGGTCCCCCGTGAGAGACCTCACCGCCCAGTGAGGCTGCATCTTTTCTTGGCGAGCCCCGGGAGGCTCGAGGCGGCATTTATTTGTCTTGAGTCCAGGAGGGACTCCAACGAAGGGCACATCATTATTTAAGAGCCGAGAGAGGCTCAGGCGACCTTGCTGTGGGTAGAGCCACAAGGGCTCTAGGGGCATCAGTGTATTTTTGGGCCTGAGAGGCTCCTGAGGGGCCAGTCCTTTATTCAGAGCCATGGAGGCTCTAGGGGGCACATTGTTGATTTGGAGCCCAGAGAGGCTCACAGCCACATTTCTTGGTTCAGAGCCCAGAGAGGCTCCCTGCCCACGTTGTTGTTTCAGAGCCTGTGAGGCTCCAGCGTTGGCCCCAGCATTGTCCTGCCAGTCGTTCTCCAGCTGCCCAGAACTTCGTGGGCAGCTGCCACGTTTAGGCACCCTTGACACTGGGATACAGGGCGTCCTAGCCCCAACAAGGCCAGCTGGAATATGGACAGTCACAGTTGGTGACTTATGTGAGTTTGGCGCAATTGTTCTTTTGCTGCACCTCTGAATGTGTTTTTATGCGTCATGTGCCTTGTTTTACACCGCTGAATGTAGGTTCTGCATCATGTGTTTTGTGCTTATACCCCTACAGGTATTGTGATACTTAGGTGGTGTTTTTTCTCCTAAGTACAGGTGGTGCTACTGAGGTCCCGGTTCCCTGTGTGACCTGTTCCTAAGGTGGTTAGGATTGTGTAGGTGGTACTTATGTTCTATTTTATGCTACAGTAATTTTATATTCCATGTTCTAAGTGCTAATTCTACCTAGTGCTAAGTTCTAAAAGTGCTGATTCCTGGCAGTGGTCCATGTGGCCCTGTCTTGTACATATCCCCTGTAAATTCTGCCTGTGCCTGTTGGCACATTGTAAAGTGTGTGTTTTATCTAATGTGTTTTGATATAATACAAATGCTATTTTTATACATAACCTTGTGTGGAGTTTCCTTTGTAGTGGTCCTTGGGTGTTGTTGCTGGGGTGCGTGCGCTAATACTTAACTCACATCGCCTCCAAGTTTAGCCTTGCTGCTCGCGCCACGTTACCTAGAGGGTGAGCAGGGGTTCTCTTGGCGTGTAACTCCCTTGCCCTGACTTAGGAGTGGTGGTCTCTGACTGACTTTGGCGCAAGCCCTGGCCAGCCAGGGACCCCATTTCTAACATTGGCGGCAGTGAAAGGATAAGGATTTGTGTTTGCGTTGTACCACAGTGGCAACTGGCCGCACTACAAAACTCTGCATTTTAGATGACCACATTTTGGGGATTATTCTTTTCAAAGTTCTCTTATTTCTTTTCATAAGAGTATCATTTGCAAAGGGTGTCCAGTACATTAGTTCCCCCGCCCTGCGCCCAGAGTTTGGTACCTGTGTCACTTGTGGTCAGGTTGAGAAAATCAGGAGTGGTAGAAACTGCCTTACCAGTCCGAGGGGAGGGTTGTGTGTGGATGAATGGTGTGTTGCCTTGTACAAATGAATGTGAGTTCTCTTTGATAGGGAGCTGCTGAAGACTTTGAATTGTGTACTCTTACTTCAGACTGTTAGGTCCCCTGTGTTGCACGTGTCTGTGAGCAGCCTGCCAAGATGGAATCTTCTTTTAACCTCTTGGTGCGGTTTTGTGAGGAGAGAGACATCTCAATGAAAGAGTCAGACACCCAGTCCAAGATTAGGGATACCCTGATCCTATGGCAGAAGGATGACTGGCAATGTGAGCACAGTGAGGAAGAGAGGGCCCGGGCCGCACGCCATGAGGGTGGTGGGTCTGAGGGGAGCCCTGAAGAGTCTGAAGAGGAGGATGAGTATGACAGTGAATGGGCACCAGCAGAGAGCGAGGACCCCATAAATAGGGAGTCCCTTGCTGGGTCCAGTGTAGGAGGCAGCGCCTCATCCCTTTCCTGGTCCCTGTCCCCAGAGGAGTGGGTAGATAGGAGGGAAGAGAGGGAGCACCAGCTGGCTATGGAGAAGCTCAGGTTAGAGCATGCCAGAGAGATGGCGCAGCTGGGTGTGCAGGAGCGGATTGCAGAGGCTGAGAGGGCCTTGGCCAGGGAGAAGATAGCCCTAGAGGATTGGTTATCCCCTGACCGCAGTCTTAATTTTCTGGATTCCCCAGGGAGGGTTGAGTCCAGTGGTGGCAGCTATTTAAATTTCAGTGTAGGAAGTCCCACTCCCAGTGCCCCGAGTATGGTACCTGTTTCCCAAGAGGAGGAATATAGGTTGATATTCAGGAACAGTAGGAGGAAGCCGTCTCACCGGGTCTGGGGAAATTATGTGGATGATTGTAGAAGTGCACTGATGGATTGGTTAGAGGTTAACCCGCAACAGGAGTGGCTTGGAGTGATCTATATGGTTCTCAAAGAGCAGTTCCTCAGTATTTGTTGTCCAGAGTTGCGCCAGCACCTGTTGAGGTTGGAATGCTTTGATACTTATGAGCTGGCAGAGGAAGCAGACCGCTGGGAAGGTACCAGAGGTTCTGTAGAGTCATTGGTGAGTGATTCCAACAGTAGTGGTTCAGGTGTCCTCCAGCCTAGCGTGGTGGAGGAGGGTCAGAGTGACCCAGCTAGGTCCCAGTATAGTGAGAATGGTGGTGAGGCTGACTACCTGGCTCAGTGGAGCAGTATTCCGTGGGAGGTTGAGAGTCCCCAGAGGCCCGAAGCCCTATCTCAGAACCTGGGTGGTTTCTTGAGGGAACACCCGGTTGGGGACCTAGGCTGTCCAGTTAGTACACTTGAGGAGGATCTCCTAGTGTCTAGGGAACCTGGAGCATCTGTAACCAGAGCTCCAGGGGTTTCAGTGTCTGGCAGTGCTACTCTAGGAGGGAGGGCACAGAAGTCCGAAGTGAGGCGTGATTGGGGGATGAGTTTCCCAGTGGATGCACCAGTGGACCAGAGACTACCTGGTTGGGCTAGATCTTCTTGGGGGGACCCGGGTGGCGCCACTTCTGTTCTGGGGGATCTTCACGCACTGTCAGGTGGACAGGGGACGGGAGATCTGCGCCAGACAGACAGTCACACGACACATGGGTCATGTGTCAGCCTCAGGGGGATGGAGTGTGAGTCCCCAGAAGTCCTGGAGTACCAGGCAATTATTCCGCCAAAGATTTTAGACCGGAGGTTGGGAGGCCAGGTTCAGGTTCAGCCTGACCTGAAGGGAGGGACGACTGTAATCAGTGTCCTGACCAGTGCTTCTTCCAGAGGTACCGCCCCAGTTGGGAGGGAGCAGTACTCTGGAAGGGGGTACAGAGGGTGGGAAAGCCCACCTCTGACCCCGGTGCAACCTGAGGGGTTAAACCCTAGGTTGGGAGAATGGCGTTCTGAGGGTACCCCTCGCAGGAGGAAGAGGAACCCTAGAAGAAGAGGTAGGGGGAGGAGAGCCTTCCCTGAGACTCCTAGTCCACCTGAGGTTTTAGACCCTAGGCTGGAGAACCAGTGGCAGTCTAGCCCTGTCTTGCAAACAGGAAGAGTGGAGAGTGGCTACTATGTGCCAGGGGTTACTACCCCCCACTCTGTGAGTAGGCAGGAACCAGTGGCACCTGGGTGGCCTAGGGCCTGGTCCTGGCCGAGGACAGCTGGAGAGTGCCAGTGGGGTAGCCCAGTTAGTCCCTGCAGTAGTTTTAGAAGGAACACCAGGGGTTCACGGTGGCATAGAACAGGAGGGGGTCCCTGCAGTTGCGGGCCCGCATCTGTGTTCTACCGCCCCAGCAGGGAAGTCCATCACAGTGGTCATTGTTCTCCCCTGCGTTTTGGCTGGAAGGGGGTTGTGTTGGACTTGGCCCTTCTGGCAGGTTCAGCCCTAAACTTTTTGCTTGTTGAATGTGAATTGGTGGTAGTGATTTTTGGTTTCTGCGCACTTTCACTGTGTCCCAGTGGAAAGTGCGTGCGCACTCTGAGTGCAACCTGAGTAAGGTTGGCCTGCCTTCCCATAGGAATGCATGGGGAATGTCTGTGTCGCTGGTAGTTCCTGATGTGTGAGGTGTGCATGCTCGGGTTTGGTATGTGCAAACACGTGTGATTGAATGCTTCACAATGATGTATGTGGCATGATTGTGTCTTGTGCGGAAGTACCACTTCTAGGAGTTGGCATATTAGTGCAAAATATGCCTGGTGTGTGATTGGCTGGAGCTGGCTTGTGTGCCTGGCTCCAGGAAGTCTGGATGGGTCTGCCCGGTGGTGAGTGTGAGATTAGCATGCTGATGTGAGGGAGGGGCTGCACCTGGTTTCTGAATGGGGCTGGGCTTTCCCCACACAATTCTGGCTCCGTCCCCTGTGGTGCCTCAAATGACCCTGCCAGTGAATGAAAAGGGTGGCTGAGCACATCAAGGGTGCTCCAAAACCAGCTGCAACTGGTTTCTCCCCCACCCTGCACCTACAGACAAAGGAATTAGTAGTATAAGAAGGGGCTGTGTCCCCTTACCAGTTGTTCTCTTCCAGGATCCTGCCTGAGGGGGCTGCTGCTGTTGCAGGGCCAGAGGACCGCCACTTGGACTGCGTCCCTGCCTGGAGGCCCAGTGAGCTGGCTCTGGGCCCAGCCTTGCCACCCTGCCTGCTTTAAGGAACGTCTGTGCTGGTACCTGGATTTTTGGGACCTGGTAGCGCTTTTATTTTCCTTATAGCGCTTGAGAGCGCTTGATCCTGCCCTCCAGCGCTGGGAACGCTGTATTTGTCCATGGCACTTGAGAGTGCCTCCCTGGTGCTTTGCCGGTGCCCACCCGGCATTTGACCCGTGTTTGCCGATCTTAAAGTCCCCTGGCAGTTGCCCACTCTGCCAGGGACATTGCCGCCCTAAGATCGAGTGCCCACCTCGATTTATTGTCATTTTAAAGGAGCCGGTGCCCACCCGGCATTTGCCCCGTAAATTGTGCAAAATCGTCCCTTCCGCCGCCCGGTGCCTGACCAGGAAGTCAGGCAGGCCGGGGCGGGCCTCCGGGACAACCGGTACTGGAAGTAGGAGGGCGGGAGCCTACCCCGCCTCCCACGGAAGAGTCACAGCTGTTTTGAGCACCGGGGCAGGCAGGAGCCTACTCTGCGCCCCAGTGCACTCGCCCAGGGAAGGAGAGAGGAAGAGTCCTGCAGCCGGCGCCTTCCACGGGCTCCCAGGAGTGGGGGAGAGCCCCGTGGTAACTGGCATAGAGAAGCGCCGCCTTCGCCGAAGAGCAGCATCGGAGGACAGGCGGTGAGTGACCGGGGGGGAGCACCCTGAGAGGCAGAGCCCTCGAGGTCTCCAAGGCACTTTCCCCCTTGAGTTCCCCAGAGGGAGGGTGCCCCAGCCACGCCGCAGTTGCTGCCAGAGCCTGTCGAGGCTCCACGATCCAAGGCGGCATTTGTTAGTTGGAGCCACGGGGCTCCGGGGGCAGTTTCCTTTCCCTGTTGAGCTGCCCCAGTTGGCAGAGGGCCGCTCCAGCGACTCCGGGGGCAGTTGTTTCATTCGAGTCCCAGAGGGGGACTCCACCAGAGGCTCAAGGCACCCCAAGTGTTCCCGGGTCCCCCGTGAGAGACCCCACCGCCCAGTGAGGCTGCATCTTTGCTTGACGAGCCCCGGGAGGCTCGAGGGGGCATTTATTTGTCTTGAGTTCAGGAGGGACTCCAACGAAGGGCACATCATTATTTAAGAGCCCAGAGAGGCTCAGGCGACCTTGCTGTGGGTAGAGCCACGAGGGCTCTTGGGGCATCAGTGTATTTTTGAGCCTGAGAGGCTCCTGAGGGGCCAGTCCTTTATTCAGAGCCACGGAGGCTCTAGGGGGCACATTGTTGATTTGGAGCCCAGAGAGGCTCACAGCCACATTTCTTGGTTCAGAGCCCAGAGAGGCTCCGTGCGCACGTTGTTGTTTCAGAGCCTGTGAGGCTCCAGCGTTGGCCCCAGCATTGTCTTGCCAGTCGTTCTCCAGCTGCCCAGCACTTCCTGGGCAGCTGCCACGTTTAGGCACCCTTGACACTGGGACACAGGGCGTCCTAGCCCCAACAAGGCCAGCTGGCCTATGGACAGTCACAGATGGTGACTTATGTGAGTTTGGCGCAATTGTTCTTTTGCTGCACCTCTGAATGTGTTTTTATGCGTCATGTGCCTTGTTTTACACCTCTGAATGTAGGTTCTGCATCATGTGTTATGTGCTTATACCCCTACAGGTATTGTGATACTTAGGTAGTTGTTTTTCTCCTAAGTACAGGTGGTGCTAGTGAAGTCCCGGTTCCCTGCGTGACCTGTACCTAAGGTGGTTAGGATTGCGTAGGTGGTACTTACCGGTTACCAGTGATTACTGGTTGTGTGCCTTATGTTCTATTTTATGCTACAGTAATTTTATATTCTATGTTCTAAGTGCTAATTCTACCTAGTGCTAAGTTCTAAAAGTGCTGATTCCTGACAGTGGTCCATGTGGCCCTGTCTTGTACATATCCCGTGTAAATTGTGCCCGTGCCTGTTGGCACATTGTAAAGTGTGTGTTTTATCTAATGTGTTTTGGTATAATACAAAGGCTATTTTTATATATAACCTTGTGTGGAGTTTCCTCTGTGGTGGGCCTTTGGTTTTGTTGCTGGGGTGCGTGCTCAAATACTTAACTCACATCGTCTCCAAGTTTAGCCTTGCTGCTCGTGCCTCGTTACCTAGAGGGTGAGCAGGGGTTATCTTGGCGTGTAACTCCCTTGCCCTGACTTAGGAGTGGTGGTCTCTGACTGACTTTGGCGCAAGCCCTGGCCAGCCAGGGATCCCATTGCTAATAGTTCCTGATCACTGTAGCTCAAGCTATGGTTTCCCTGTAGCATTTTTGTCTCAAACAAATCTCATCATATTTTTTAGCCAATTCCGTCAATTTCTCATTTGCTCGTCTCACCTTACGGGTGACATCCTTCGCCACAAACAATAACTTGTCTTGCTCATGAGCCTCTATCCTCTCCCACTGATTATTTTATCGACCTCAGCCTTCAACCTCGCCACAACCAACAACTTTGCCTTTAACGCAGCCTTGAGTGTACACTGACTTGATGTGCTATTCTGTCCCTATCTATCACTATTTCTATTCCTCAGCCAAATCTCTAAATTTGTGGTCTCTAGGAGATGCTGGTTTCCAGAGGCTCCCTGACCTGCACTTGCTGCTGGTCTTCTTCACAAGTGTCTTCTCACTAGAGCTTCCCACATCCTCAAATCTGAATTTAATTTTGAAGGATCTGTAGTCGCCGGCAAAGGGGTACTAGATTCCACAGGCATCAAAGAGGGACTATTTCTGTTTGTGGTGTCATCCCCCCCCTAAACCGATCCTCTCCTCCAATCCTGACTGTTGCTTAATAGAGATTCCCACTAAGTTCAGATCGTACAAAAGGACTTCAGGTCGGATGGTGAACGGTACCATAAGGGCGTCTGGTAACCATAAAGCAGCATTGACTCCACTTGACTCTGTATCTCCTAAAGCAGGTATCCCTGTCCCTTCTACTCCTATTGAATTGCTTCCCATGATCCCTGCACTATGGCCTATCTGTGATGTTGACATTCTTTCAGTATTCCCGACTTTCGCCATTCTTGCCTTCTTTCCTCTGATTGTGGGTTGCAAGGTGGAGGACGCTCTGACAATAACCTATCCAATAAGCTGTCATCTGTATCACTCCCATCATTCTCATTTTTTCCTCCATTCCTATCCTATTTGCCTCTCTCACCAGTATCGGATAAAACCAATGCTGGTCTCCCTCAATGGTGTCTACTTTCCATGTTTTAAGTTGTGCATCCTACCGTGCATCCTGTTATACCTTCATTGCCTTTTTCATCTTTCCATGAAATCTCTCCCTGTTCTTTGCATGCACTGCTCACAGCCACACATCTAATGCCTTAAACTGTGTTGGTGTAGGCAGAGGACATATCAAAGATATCATCAGTCCCCTCAACTGATACAACACCTCCAATTGAAATGAGCCATACCGTGGAAATGGCAAAAGGCCCTCCTTTTTCGGCGATATGCTAATTTTGAAGCCAAACTATGGTATGGAGTCCTACCTTTGCCTCCATATAATTTGCTGCAGTCTCCTCAGGTGGTGCTTCCTCAACCACTCGAGTAACAACTCTTGAACTCCTTTGAACAAATCTCGTAACACTCTAAAATATCACATAATAAGATCAAAATTTCCCCTCAAAAAACAATTTTTTTAATCACAGTTTCCTGATGAGAAACACCAAAGCCCAGCATAGCATTACAATAACTGACCTGTTGCAGCGCAGCACACTATGATGTCACCTTTTTTCCTCCTAGCAGGGGTTCACCCTTCTTCACAATTTCTCCATCCACGTTCACTCACACAATCACATCTCTGTTACTCTCTGCCTTTTACGAGATCAATAGAATTCAATCTCCCAAGAACATTCACACACAACGACCCTCGACCTGCTCTGGTCACCTAAATCGATATAGTCCACCCCTGTACACAAGGTTTACCATATGATTCCCACATGTCCCAATGACACAAAGTTCTTATTCTTAGATGGAACTGCCTATGATGTCTCACAACAACTCCTCAAATCTGCCGTTAGAGAATCACAATAACTCGGTGTCTTCTACGCCAATCAATATATCCCAGGATCTTAGGCTACTTCCAGACCTGACACTCAAATCTCAATCCTTGGATCGCATATGGTATGAAACCACATTCATTCGACTTTCACACAAATTCCACCAAACATTACACAATCATATCACTCCTGCAATCTAATACGCGACGCATCCCTCTTAACACTCCTCCAGTCACCTCTGTTCTTGCCACACCATCAAACTCTGTCGGTCCGCCAAAGTCTGTCGCTGTCCATTCTAGATCATTGGGCTCTATTGTGGGGCTCTAGGGATCTAGGTCTCTTCAACATTTTTCTGGATTCTCCCCACCTGCTTCATCTGAGAACCATCCTACTCTGGTACTAACTGAAGGAGCCGGGTTCCATGTTCTAGATCTGCCCTGGAACCCCGAGTCAATGGTTCTTTTTATCAGCATGAAAGTGTGAGGGGGAAGAGAAATCATTAGCAGATCAATCATTTCAGTTCCAATAAACCATGACTCTTAAGAATCACAGACTCCCAATTAAGTTTAGTTGCTTTATTACAAAGCCAAGAATAACTGGATGTACAAACACCTCAAAGTGAGGATGTAGAAATAAACTGGAACTAATACAAAGACAAATCTACGGCTGAAGTTAAGGCAGTGCAACATGCACAAAATGATTAGTCTGAGAATCAGGATACAAAAGAGTATTGAGCAGGCATAGGACAATGGACACTTTGCTAAATCACATGATGATAGGCGACTGATATTAAACACAAAATCCCATTGGAACGGAATGCACACTCTACTCACACTCAAACCAACAAACATTATTCATGTTAAGTTTGAAAACACTCATGAACTACCCACGGTATTTTATTAACAACCACCTCCAAGACCCAAAATCCATGGCTGGAACTTCGTGGGTAATGGATCTCTATGTAAAAGAAAAAATTACATTTGTAAAAGTTCGAATTATTATTTGGGGTGGGTGACTACTCACCTCTAGAAATAACCAACATTTTTATCAGGGTGTACTCTCAAAGTCACTAAATTGACATAAGCTCAACCCACTTGTACTCATGGCACTGAGCAGATAGAGGTCTTCAAATGCTTTTGCTTTGAGCCCTCCTAAGATAGATATATCAAAGTCAGGCCCCCCTCCAAAAGTTTAGGAGAAGGATTGGGGGAGCGGTAGACATAGGACTGAGCACAGGGGGCAAGGCTTATGAGATCATTTCAGTGGCATATTTTCTGTAGCTCATAGTCCACACTGAATGTGAGACCCAAAACAACAAATGTTGCTGCTCCACATAACTGGGGTGTTGTAAGCCCCACGCACTCCTGGGCCGTAATGCAACTGCACCTGCACCAATGATAACTGAGGCCCTGAGTAGCAGGATATCACCATTGCCACTTTCACCTCTTCCCCACATTTTCTGACCATCATGCCAACCTCTCAACAGGCTCTCTGTCGCTTTCAAGAAAAAAGAGCCTCCCACATGATATCCCACTTTTTTCTGCAAGGGTGCCCTAATGCTACATATGAAAAAAAGTCCCCATTACCCCTTTTTAAAGTGAAAGTCATAACTGTGATGTAGTGTGCCCCTTAGAACCCTTGACTGCTGTGCCTACTTCACTTATAATAGCTTCTACCTTGCAAAGAAGGCTATCTTCTCTGCAACTGGGTAAAACAGGGCTCCTATCTTGCCACACCCCTCCGCCATCTCTGAGGCTAAACTAAGGTACCTCATCGGCTTCAATTTTCCCCCTGCTTTAGCCTTTGCTGCCGGGGTGAAAGCAACACTGACATAGCAAGTGTGCAATGGCCCCTAATGCATTCCAAGGAGGTGGTAAAACTGCCATGGTTGGGATTTTCTTGGGCTCCCACAGCACCTTTATCATAGTAAGGAAGACATCATTGTGGGACAGTGGTCACTGCCACCCTTGCCTCAGTACTTTTTACACTAATGATTTTGATGGCCCTTTTTTTCGTTTTTTTAAACCCCCTATATATATATATCACAACCTTTCTAGGCGGCATCTATGAGGAAGTTGTCTGTTCATTTGTAAATAAAAATGAGCCCCCACAGAGTGACCCCTCTTCTCGGCCATATTTTTACACTACCCATAGATCTTGTTCCTTTTGTGTTTCTCCTTTGCCATTACTAAGTAATATTGACTTACATATTCACAGTGCTTTCTGTCACTGGCTGGGACTTCATAGCAATATAAATACATAAGCCAATATTCCACACTCCACCAACAAGGATACAAATCTGTGCATCTCTGGTCACACACACACACGCACACACAGACACACCGCTATCTACAGTGTTCACATTAATCAACTGAGATGTCATATTTGGCACAATAAGATTATACGTTTGTTTGTGGTAGTTATATATATAGCGCAATTTTGACAGGAGATATTGCAGCACTTAATATGAGCACAGATTACATTACACAGTTCACATTTGTTTGTTGGCATAGGCAATTATATGATTTGCCCAGAATAACATTAACTTGCATTTACTTTTTTTTCATTATGTGTGCATTACCTTTTTGCCTTTGTAACTGCATATAAAATAACAAATTCCTTACTGAATAGTTTGCTCTTCTTAGCCACATCTTTGACCCTGCCACCAAACTCAATGACCACAACCCCATAGCACAGTTTGTATACTTTAAACTTTGTCTGTTCATAAATGAGAATGGCCTAAAAATTCACCAAAGAATGAAGGCCACACTTCCTGGTGATCTTCATTTGCACTTCTTTAGTGAGGCATTTGACCCCCCCCCTGGGAATGCAATCACAGTGTGAAAACCTCTGACTTAGAGAAATGTGTAAAGTATTTATGCAGTACCAAAAGAGCAAAAAAGTAAAAATGGTAAGCAATAAAAATCCCAAACCACCTTCGAAAAGTAGACAAACATGTAATAAACAAAATGACACTAAAATAACAGTCCTCTAATAAGGGAACCAGAGATATGAATTTTATGATTTTTCATAAGAAAAGCACCAAAAAGCATGATGTGCAATGGTCACTGTAAACTGCCATCTAGGCACAATTTGATGCTGACCATGATGGAGCATAGGTTGGATAAAACTACCAGGTTTGCCCTGGTCAAATATTTTACTTTGTGACATAGTCCTTTAAGTCCCAACCCACCATAGGAGTACGCTGAGTTATTATAGAGCGTGAACTTGACCCGTTAGGGTATCAGAGCGCTTTACAGGACTCAGCAGTAGCAAACATCAGATTTGGCGGGGGCTGGATACATAAGGGATAAAAGAACAAGCAGTTACATTTATATTTACATTTTACAAGAAACGAAGGACCTTGGGTCCATGGAGGGAGGCCCGGAAGTTCCGGGTAGATAGTGTCAGGGTACTCCAGGGGGATGCCTCAGACGGATGTAGAGCAAGGTCTCTGGAGGAATAGAAGACAAAAATTAAGCAAGGAATTTGCCCATTGGGAAAGTCTTGGCATCCTTTTTGAAGCGAACCAGAGAAGGGATTCTTCTAATGGCGGGTGGGCGTACGTTCCATATTCTCGTTGTGGCCCCAGAAAAGGCCTGATTGTAAGTTTCTTTTTCCGAAAGCGTGCAGGTTTGATCAAGAGGTCTCTGGTGGATCAGGAATTTCTGGGTCCTCTAGATATCACGAGTTTCTGGGCAAGAAACACAGGGGAGTTTAAGTATAATGCCTTGTGCATGATACATGCCAATTTGAGTTGGATTCTGGCCTGTATCAGAGCTTTCAGATGTGGTGAAATATGGGTACATTTCCATGAGCCTGTTAGTAGTCTGGCAGCCGTGTTGACGCAGGCTTTTAAAGGTGCCAGGAAGATCTTGGGTAGACCCGAGAGGGTAGAGCAGCCATATTCAAGTCTAGAGATGACTAGTGATTTGACTGCCCTTTTTAGGTAAGGAGTGTCAAGGAAGGGTTTCAGTTTCCTTAGGTAGCTCAGGTGGAATCTGGCTGATTTGGCCATCAAATTGATGTGGTCGCGCATGCTCAGGTTACTGTCCAGAGTTATTCAAAGCGATTTGGCTGAGTCCACTGTGGTCGGAGTGAAGTTTAAAGCTGTGATGGCCTTAATCCATACCTGAAGCTCAGGGTTGGTTTTGGATGGGGAAATTAGTAGAAATTCTGTCTTCTTTACATAGAGTTTGAGTTGGTTAAAGGAGAGCCATTGAACAGTCTATTTCAAAGCTTCATTCAGGGAAAGAATCTCCTTGAGGGAGGAGATTTTAATGTAGATCTGGGTATTGTCAGCGTACATATGGTAGGAGATATTTGCGGTGTGCAGTAATAATAATAATAATAATAATCTTTATTCGGTTTTTTAGCATTTGCAAAACCATAAAAGATGTCATTGAATACAAACATTCGCAGTAAAAAGGTACAATTAAAAGTACAGTTTAAAAAAGTGAAGATGCCAGCAGTTTACGTGGAATATGAGTTGATCCTTTGTTTCTACAGATTATTTCTGTGCCGCATAATGCACTTTAAAAAATGTAATACATGATACACGGTGGCTTCAGAGTCCAAAGATTGAAGTGCCAACATGGCTGGACGACATTGTCTATAACCCCATTTTTTTAATAGAGGGATAAGCCATATTTTTTGGTGGGTGTGGAAGAACTTGCAAAACAGTATTGTTGGGAAAGATCGTCGCATGGGCACGAGTCCATCTGAGTGTTCCAGTTATTTTTTTTCCGGAAATGTCACTAGTCTGAAAAAAAGATTCAGTCTGAACCTTGTTAGGAGCATCTTTTCATATGCGGTGATCTCTAAGGTCAAATATAGCAGAATTTTTGGAGACTGCTGTATCATAATTGCGTGCAGAACAGATTTTTTTGTAATCAACGAAGACAGTCTCAGGGATTCCAGGTGGCTCAATGCAGTTTGCTTCAGTTCCTTTTTGGATACCTCTTTTAGGGTTTCTGGTTTGTAGTAGTATTGTTGTAAGCCCAGGTCGGAAAAAAAATGTCTTACATAGGAGAGCCAAGCTATTTTATTGGCGTGGTCCAACTCCATAGTGTCCTGTAGGATGGTTTTAGTCAGGTTGTTTTTTTCCGACAGCCAGACTCGCCTCCAGAGCATAAGGGGTTGTATTTTAATTAGGTCTTCAATATATGAGATTCCCAATTCTATATGTGAGGCGTAGGTGGAAGTGCCTTGTGGTGTTGATAGAAGAAATCTCATGAAGACATTTTCCTCTTTTTGTATAGAGCCAATAGGTGTATGTCCCCAGATCCCTGCGCCGTATAGTGCGATGGCTTGGCATTTTGCAGCATATATCTGCAGCAGTTCTACTGGAGGTCTTTTTCCGAGATTGTTTGAGAATTTCATCAGCGCCATGATCGCTCGTTTGAATAGATGTCTCCTGGCCTCTACCGCCGCTTTCCAGTTTAGGGCGTCATCTATCATAATACCTAAGTAGGGGTATTGTGAGGTCTTTTCAATTTTTTGGTCTTTCAGAAAGATGGGCTTCGTTGCTTTTCTTGGTCCGCCGACTACCATGACAAAGGTTTTTTTGACATTACTATGCAAGTCCAAATCACCCATAAAATCTGCATATTTGGTTAAAGATTTCTGCAGTTCAATGGGGGTGCGAGCTAAAATGACTGCGTCGTCCGCATAAAGTAGTGCGGGGATCAAGCGATCTTTTGCTCTTGGGAGGTCCCTCCCCCTCTCAAAATGGTCTCTTCTAGGCCATTGGTATAGAGAGAGAAGAGAAAGGGGGCCAGGACGCAGCCTTGTCTCACTCCCCGCTCTACTCTGAATGGTGCCGTCAGTTCTCCTCTTGTCCCATACCTCACTCTCGCCGTGGCTTCACTGTAAAGCTCCCTTAGGAAGTCCAAGAGAGGAGGATCTACCCCCATTTCGCTCAGCAGTGACCAAAGCTTAGCATGCGAAACACAATCGAATGCGGAGGACAGATCCACATATGCCATATAAATGGCTCCAGGTTTAGCGTTGGTATATTTAGATGTTATCAGGCTTAGGTTTAGAGCCTGTTCGACCGTACCAAAGCCCTCCCTGAAGCCGAACTGTAGGTCCGAGAGGATGTTTTTGTCTTCTACCCATAGTTGTCGCTTTTCAAGGAGGACTCTGCCAACTACTTTGCCCAAAGAGTCGAGGAGCGAGATTGGTCGATAACACTTAGGGCCCGATGTAGGTGTCCATTTACCGACCGGTAACGGCCGATTTCGGCCGTTACCGACCGGTAAATGGACATTCCTGATGTAGGTGAGCCATTTTACCGATTCGGTAAATTTACCGAATCTGTAAATTTACCGAATCGGTAAAATACTGAATCGGTATTTTTACCGATTCGGTAATTTCCTAATGTAGGTGGGACTCTTCTGAGTCCCACAGGCCAGTCAAATTCGGTATTTTACCATCCAATCCTATTGGATGGTAAAATACCGAATACAGGTGTGCATGCACATGTGTGCATGCACACCAGTGCCATGTGACACACAGACATGCCCTTAGGGCATGTCTGTGTGCCACATGGGACACGTGCCTGAATTCAGGGTGCTAGAGGGTGTCAAAGTGACACCCCCTGCACCCTTGCAAAATTCGGTATTTACCGATTTGGTAAATACCAAATCGGTAATGCCCATTGATTCCTATGGGCTTCAATGCCCATAGGAATCAATGGGCATTACCGATTCGGTATTTACCGAATCGGTAAATACCGATTCCTTCCGATTCGGTAATTTTTAAAATAACATTACCTACATCTGCCCTTCTCTTTTTTACCACTTCTTAAATACCGATTCGGTATGCATCGGTATTTATGAAGTGGTAAAAAAGATTTACCTACATCGGGTCCTTAGTGTCTTGTCGGTCCCCCTTCTTGAAGATTGGGACCATGATGGAAGATGACCATGAATCTAGCAGGCCGAGTTTCATTGTTGCTATACAGACTCTTGTAATTATTGGTACCCAAAGGTCAGGGAGATGTTTAAATAGGTCGACTGGGACCCCATCAGGGCCGGGGGCTTTCCCACGCTTGCTTGAAGATAGCGCCATTTCAAAGTCCTGCAGATCAACCTCCAATGATATTGGATAAACTACTGGATTAATGTTAGACTGGGGTGCTTTGCTGTTGGGTGTCAGTTTAAAGATTTTCGAAAAGTGGTTCACCCACGTGTCCTCGTCAATGGCCACGTCTATTATTGGGCCGTTGGTGTCGATTAGCGAGGGGGATTTAACTATTTTCCAGAATGCCTGGCTGTCTTTCAAAAGTGCACTCTTGTGCAGGGCATTCCACAAGGATTGTTTTAGTTCTTTTTTCCTTGTTTTTCTAGCGATGTTATACTCCCGTCGAAGAGCTTGAATGTTTGATTTGTCTCTGTTTGGGTTTCCGAGAGCTTTCCTCAAATTAGTCTGCGCTTTGGTGCAGTCTCGGTTGAACCAACCTTTAAAGTTTTTCTTGTTTTGATTACAAGTATTGGTTAACAGTTTTTTGACTTGCTCTATTATTACATTAAAATTTTCCAAGATTTGATTCGGCTCCGCGTGAGGATCGAGGCAGGTCAAAATGTTATTATAGGCAGATGTTACTAACCGTTTTGTAAGAATATTGGGGTCCACTTTTTCCCACTTTATTGTAAATCCGTTACTTTTACCCAGTTCAAGCCTATTCTGTTTTAGCGTGTTTGCTATGTTCGCCATCAATGTTCTTGGTTGGTTTGTTTGAAGATTTAAGGTTAGAGCGGAGTGATCACTGATGTTGTTTTCCAAAATTTTAAAGTTGTTGATTTGATCTTTCAAGCCTTCTGCAACTATTACGTAGTCCACGGTGGTCTCGTGGCCCCTTCCTCTGTAAGTGGGTTCTAATTTATTGTTTGTCTGTTGGATGGGGTTTATGATTTGCAAGTCCAGATCGGAAAGTATTTTGTTCATGGCTGTCCCCACTCCTGAATGGATAAAGTGGACTAGGGGGTTGTCATGTTCATCCACCATTCCACAGGTGTCGGTGTTGGGGCAGCGATGTAGGTTAAAATCACCTCCCCATATTACATGGGCATTATCCATTTTCTGTTTGGGATGGCAATGTTCAGTTATTTTTTCTTGAATTAGGGAAAGAACGTTCAAGAAATTGTCATCCTCTAGATTGTTATATATGTTAATTATAGTGATGGAGAGTTTTTTCCCAATTGTGAGGGTGAGGATCTGGAAGTTCGATAGTAGATCTGCCTGGAAGATCTTCATGTCTGCGATTGTATTTGCCAGGTTGATTACCAGTCCCCCTTTAGGTCTACCTGAAATACTGGGAAGGGTGGGAGATGTAAATGTCCTGTACCCCGCAAGGTGAAGGGGCGTTGTTGCCCAGGTTTCTTGTAGGCAGATGATTTGAGTGTCCTTCAAGAAACCGGCGGCCGAGCCATCCTCAATTTTGCTTCGGAGGCCAGCCACATTCCAAAAGATCATAGAAAGCTGAGTGGATGTGTAATCTAAAGCTACGTTGTTCATTTGTAGGGGGGGGTGAGGTCGTACTACAGGGTGCCGGGATTATTTGTGAGGGCTCCGGGGATTTGATTGTTGGTCAATCGACCATTTCCAGGCCGCTAAACCGGTTCGTGGTCGGTATGCCTAGCCAATTTTGCCCATTGGTGGCGTCTCCATAGTTGGGTCTGTATGGATGATGGGGTGGTCTCTCCCACTGCTCCCAGTTTCTAAATCTATTTTGTGGGCCCATAATCTGCCATGGTACTTCTCTCTGCTGGTGTTTCTGATTTACTGACCACCAGGAGTTGTCGGGGTCGCTATGTCGCGGTGGTAGATTTAGACCAGCGACATCTAACTCCCACGGCTGCGGGATTGGTTTCCGCCAGATGTTATCAGTGTTACGTGTATAATTGTTGTTATTATACCTTTTTGGATAGAAGTAGGACAAAGATCTTGTTGCGATCCCCCCTGAGGAGTTGTTATATTCCCAGGAGCAGATGTACTCAGCTATGCTGGGGTCCTCGAACGTGATTACTATACAATCTCCCCGGATGGTTTTTTTCTTGGAGCCTACCCACGAGGTCCGGCATACTGATGCTATTCTGCTTTTCCAAGGTGGCGGGACGGGGCGGTTTGTATTCAGCCAATACTGGACTTTGTTCTTTAATGACCAGTTGGGTTCCGTCCCCTCGCCTGTAAGTTCGGGGACCCCCGTCATGACTACCACGAATGGAGATGCCTCAGGTGGCAAATTTAAGGTAGGTCTTTGATCAGTAGTCCCTCTCGGGGCACCTTTTGTTTTTGGTGGAATTGTATTTGTTGTGGCAGGGGTTTTAGGAGCAGGTGTGTTTATGATTGGGGTGTTTACTGTTGGTGTCGGTTGGGAGCTAGTTTGTGAAGGGATGGTCAGAGGCTTGGGAATTGTTTTTTGTGCAATGGGAGGGTTTATTTCTGTTGGGAGTTTTACTGTGGTTTGTTTTTTAGTCTGTGGGGGGGGTAGGGTTACAGGTTTCCTAAGTACAGGAAGTGTGGTCGTAGGATTTGGGGCTGGTTTAGAATGAGGTTGTGGGAGGATAGGTTTAAGAGAGCCGGAGATTTTTGTTAATTGGCTCTCAATATTGCTCAGTCTAGTTTCTGGAGGGCGGATGTAGGAGTTTAGGAGGGAGGCTATCTCCTTAATTAGCCTCGCTGATTCTCTTTCCCTACCCGATTTATGTGGGCTTGGGGGATCTGGGATTGAGGAATCTTGAAGGTCATGTGGTAAGTGGTGTATTATTACAACATTATTAGTTGGGGGAACAGAGTGGTGGGGTAACACTGCCGGGTTTGTAACACCGACCAAAACTGGATGCTCAGTCGCTTTGGTGTTTTCGGTGTTATCTAGATTTTTCCCGGCTTTCCTTTTCTTTATAGCTCCCTCCCGCCTCCCTCTCCTTTGCCTTATTTCTTCAGGTGTTGGGTCTGGGAAGATATCAGGGGTTTTTTCGAGGTCGCTTTCTGTAAGGATTACAGAGAATTGAGATGCTGAAAGGTCTACGTTATTTGGAAGGCTGAGTCTATTTACGGTCGCCGTGGTTTGGGTTGGGGCTGACTGTACTTCAGGGGTTCTTGCGGTTGCTAATAATCCCATTGAGGATCGACGTGCGATTGCAAGTTCGGTTGAAACTCTCCCCTCAATTAGACTTATACTCTGGTCAATGAATGTGTTTGCTTTGGCCAGGAAGTCATCCATTGGACCTAATAGTTTTTCTCCTATCCCGTTTTTTTTCAGTTTTTTCTGCTTGCTAGATCTCGTGTTCATTTTCCAATGATTGTTTGTTAAGAGATCTTTCTGCGTTGCCTGTCGGGTTATAGGAGAGGTCGGGGTAATGATGAATACCTGTACTAGATTGACCAAGGTGTAGTACTTAGGGGGGTGGGCCGGACCGGACTCTCACGTTCTCGAACGGCCTCAAACGGCGCGCTCTTTGCCCGGTCTTCGCCCCGAGCTGCGACCCGCGCGCGTCCCGCGATGCGCGTTTCAGGTGGTGCTTTTGGGTAGTAGCGGGTTGTGGGGGCGTGGCTCTGTGAGGGGGCGCGGCTCTCACGGGAAGAGGACCAGCTGGAGCTGTTGTATGCTGGTCCTCGCAGTCCCGGGGCCGGCGCCTCGTCCTCCTCTGCGGCCTCGCAGTGGTGACGAACTCCCAGCAGCGCAGACAGCGGGGTGATTAGCTACTCCTGTAGCGAGGGCAGTGTTTTCAGGGCTCCAAGCAATCCGTGGCAGCAAAGTCTTTTCCACAAGTGGCACCCGCGAAGCGGGTGCCGGGAGAAGTTGTAGGGCTTGGCTGGGGGCGTGGCTCTGTGAGGGGGCGCGGCTCTCACGGGAAGAGGACCAGCTGGAGCTGTTGTATGCTGGTCCTCGCAGTCCCAGGGCCGGCACCTCGTCCTCCTCTGCGGCCTCGCGGTGGTGACGAACTCCCAGCAGCGCAGACAGCGGGGTGATTAGCTACTCCTGTAGCGAGGGCAGTGTTTTCAGGGCTCCAAGCAATCCGTGGCAGCAAAGTCTTTTCCACGAGTGGCACCCGCGAAGCGAGTGCCGGGAGAAGTTGTAGGGCTTGGCTGGGGGCGTGGCTCTTTGAGGGGGCACGGCTCTCACGGGAAGAGGACCAGCTGGAGCTGTTGTATGCTGGTCCTCGCAGTCCCGGGGCCGGCGCCTCGTCCTCCTCTGCGGCCTCGCGGTGGTGACGAACTCCCAGCAGCGCAGACAGCAGGGTGATTAGCTACTCCTGTAGCGAGGGCAGTGTTTTCAGGGCTCCAAGCAATCCGTGGCAGCAAAGTCTTTTCCACGAGCGGGTGCCGGGAGAAGTTGTAGGGCTTGGCTGGGGGCGTGGCTCTGTGAGGGGGCGCGGCTCTCATGGGAAGAGGACCAGCTGGAGCTGTTGTATGCTGATCCTCGCAGTCCCGGGGCCGGCGCCTCGTCCTCCTCTGCGGCCTCGCGGTGGTGACGAACTCCCAGCAGCACAGACAGCGGGGTGATTAGCTACTCCTGTAGCGAGGGCAGTGTTTTCAGGGCTCCAAGCAATCCGTGGCAGCAAAGTCTTTTCCACGAGTGGCACCCGCGAAGCGGATGCCGGGAGAAGTTGTAGGGCTTGGCTGGGGGCATGGCTCTGTGAGGGGGCGCGGCTCTCACGGGAAGAGGACCAGCTGGAGCTGTTGTATGCTGGTCCTCGCAGTCCCGGGGCCGGCGCCTCGTCTTCCTCTGCG
Source organism: Lissotriton vulgaris (assembly GCF_964263255.1). Lineage (NCBI taxonomy): Eukaryota > Metazoa > Chordata > Amphibia > Caudata > Salamandridae > Lissotriton > Lissotriton vulgaris. Next base: position 88,911 of record NW_028249596.1, read on the forward strand.
GCCTCGCGGTGGTGACGAACTCCCAGCAGCGCAGACAGCGGGGTGATTAGCTACTCCTGTAGCGAGGGCAGTGTTTTCAGGGCTCCAAGCAATCCGTGGCAGCAAAGTCTTTTCCACGAGTGGCACCTGCGAAGCGGGTGCCGGGAGAAGTTGTAGGGCTTGGCTGGGGGCGTGGCTCTGTGAGGAGGCGCGGCTCTCACGGGGAAGAGGACCAGCTGGAGCTGTTGTATGCTGGTCCTCGCAGTCCCGGGGCCGGCGCCTCGTCCTCCTCTGCGGCCTCGCGGTGGTGACGAACTCCCAGCAGCGCAGACAGCGGGGTGATTAGCTACTCCTGTAGCGAGGGCAGTGTTTTCAGGGCTCCAAGCAATCCGTGGCAGCAAAGTCTTTTCCACGAGTGGCACCCGCGAAGCGAGTGCCGGGAGAAGTTGTAGGGCTTGGCTGGGGGCGTGGCTCTTTGAGGGGGCACGGCTCTCACGGGAAGAGGACCAGCTGGAGCTGTTGTATGCTGGTCCTCGCAGTCCCGGGGCCGGCGCCTCGTCCTCCTCTGCGGCCTCGCGGTGGTGACGAACTCCCAGCAGCACAGACAGCGGGGTGATTAGCTACTCCTGTAGCGAGGGCAGTGTTTTCAGGGCTCCAAGCAATCCGTGGCAGCAAAGTCTTTTCCACGAGTGGCACCCGCGAAGCGGGTGCCGGGAGAAGTTGTAGGGCTTGGCTGGGGGCATGGCTCTGTGAGGGGGCGCGGCTCTCACGGGAAGAGGACCAGCTGGAGCTGTTGTATGCTGGTCCTCGCAGTCCCGGGGCCGGCGCCTCGTCTTCCTCTGCGGCCTCGCGGTGGTGACGAACTCCCAGCAGCGCAGACAGCGGGGTGATTAGCTACTCCTGTAGCGAGGGCAGTGTTTTCAGGGCTCCAAGCAATCCGTGGCAGCAAAGTCTTTTCCACGAGTGGCACCTGCGAAGCGGGTGCCGGGAGAAGTTGTAGGGCTTGGCTGGGGGCGTGGCTCTGTGAGGAGGCGCGGCTCTCACGGGGAAGAGGACCAGCTGGAGCTGTTGTATGCTGGTCCTCGCAGTCCCGGGGCCGGCGCCTCGTCCTCCTCTGCGGCCTCGCGGTGGTGACGAACTCCCAGCAGCGCAGACAGCGGGGTGATTAGCTACTCCTGTAGCGAGGGCAGTGTTTTCAGGGCTCCAAGCAATCCGTGGCAGCAAAGTCTTTTCCACGGTGTGCAGTACTTCGGCAAGCGGTTCAAGGTAAAGTTTGAAGAGGGTGGGGGACAGGGTTGAACCTTGGGGGACTCCAACCGTGACCGGAGAGGGTGCATACAGGTTACTGTGAATGTCTGACATAATATCGACAGACAGAATAGCGAAATACAAAAATATCGGCACAGAAATATCGACATCAAAAATATCGGAGTCATATCTTCATAAAGGTAAGTACAAAAATATCGAAAAAATAATATCGTAGTACAAAAATATCGAAATTAAAAATATCATTTTTTTAAATGTATTAAAAATAATGTAAAAATAATTTTAAAATACATATAATTTTACAAATATTAAATAAAAATATCAAAACAAAATTAAAACTTATACATATACATTTAAAATAAATAAAACACTTAATAATTTAATGTAATTTTCTTTTTTTTAATTTCATTTAATTGATTTAATGTAAATTATTTTTATTTTTACCCTGTAAGCCTGTACCCCAAAAACCCAAAACTGACCCTGAACCCTAAAAATATCCCTGTACCCCAAAAACCCAAAACTGACCCTGAACCCTAAAAATATCCCTGTACCCCAAAAACCCAAAACTGACCCTGAACCCTAAAAATACCCCTTTACCCAAAAACTGAAAACTGACCCTGAACCCTAAAAATACCCCTTTACCCAAAAACTGAAAACTGACCCTGAACCCTAAAAATACCCCTTTACCCAAGAACTGAAAACTGACCCTGAACCCTAAAAATACCCCTTTACCCAAAAACTGAAAACTGACCCTGAACCCTAAAAATACCCCTTTACCCAAGAACTGAAAACTGACCCTGAACCCTAAAAATACCCCTTTACCCAAAAACTGAAAACTGACCCTGAACCCTAAAAATACCCCTTTACCCAAAAACTGAAAACTGACCCTGAACCCTAAAAATACCCCTTTACCCAAGAACTGAAAACTGACCCTGAACCCTAAAAATACCCCTTTACCCAAAAACTGAAAACTGACCCTGAACCCTAAAAATACTCCTTTACCCAAAATTAATTAATATTATTTAATTATCAATTAATTATCAATTAACAATAACAATAAAGTAAATATATTAGCACATTAGCTGTAATTAATTTAATTTAATAATTAATATTATATTTTCCCAATTAATTAATTAAGAATAACAAAAAAAAATATATAAAAAAATTACTCTAATTAATGTAATTAACTAATTAATAATAATTAATTACCAACTAATTAATAATTAAAAATATGTACAAAATTATATTAATTAATTAACTAATTAATATAAATTAATTACCAATTAATTATTAATTAAAATATTTACAAACATATATTAATTAATTAATTATTATTAAATTACTTCCCATAACCCGCTACAGAACATATTTATCAATTAATCAATTAATTAAAATTAATTAAAAATTAATTCTCAATTAATTAACTAATAATTCCTACTAATTAATAATTAATTTAACATAATTAAATTACTTCCCACCCTATTCCCCAATAAACCCACAACCCGCTACAGTAGTAAAAGACAATATTTAATTAAATTACATTAAAAGTAAATAATAAAACATAATAAATACAATATAATATACACTAAATTTATTTAAAAATTGATATTAGTAACATCGAAGTTATTTATTTCGATATTATTGACATCGATATTTAAAACTTCGATATTACTGATATCATACTAATATCGATATTAAGACTGTCGATATTACTTACCTTCGATATTTTGTCCCATCGATATTTAAACTTCGATATAATTGTATATCGAAATTTAAAACTCGATATTTTGTCTGTGTACCGGTTACTGTTAATTAGGAATCTCTGAGACCGGTTATGGAGGAAGGACCTAAACCAATCAAGAACAGAGCCATCCATTCCCATCCTGAGTTTGAGGCGTTTGAGTAGTTTTTCATGTTTTCATGGTTGACTGTGTCGAAGGCTGAGGATAGATCTAGGAGGATTAGGAGACAGGTTTTTTCCTCAGTCAAGGGCTTGGAGGGTGTCATCCATGAGGTGGAGATTGGTGATTTTCATGCTGTGCCCAGTCCTGAAGCTGGATTGAAAGTCATCTAGTAGGTGAAAGTTGGTGAAGTGTTGGCTCTGCTGTTGTTGCACACACTTCTCGAGAACTTTAGCTCAGAGTGTGATGATAGAAATAGGTCTGAAGTTGTCAGGGGAGGCAGGATCAAGCACCATTTTTTTTAGGATGGGTAGGACTTGGCCGGCTTTCGGAGAGCCGGGTATGGATCCCTAAAGTAGGGAGGCGTTATTTATTGCAGTCCAGCTAGGGATGATGGATTGGGTTGGGGCGGATAGGCAGTTAGAGGGGAGTGGGTCATTAAAGTGGTTGCTCAGTTTTAAGGTGGATAGGATTTTTGAGATGGACTGTTCGTCATAGATTTCGAAGTTGGTCCAGTGCGCTTGGTTTTTGGGAGATGCCTGTGGAAGCGGCTCGGAGGAAGGAGATAGATCTGGAAGGGGTTGAGAGTAGGTAGAGGATCTCAGCTCATTACTTAAGGCTGTGATTTTGTCAGAAAAACGAGGAGAATTCCTCAGATGATTTTAGTGACTTGGGGGGGTTCTTTTGCTGTTTTGGCCACTTTGTTGGATTGGTGTTTGACCAATTTGAAGAGTTTACAGGGTCTGTTCTTGCTGTTCCCCAGCTCAGACCAGATTTTTTTTTGCGTTAAAGGTTCCTGTTGTAGGCATTTCTGGCCTGGCGGAGAAGTTTTAAATGTGCGGCTGAGGGATGCTGTCTCCAGATTCTTTCTTACTGCCAGAGGGATTTCCTCTCGCTGTTGAGGGACCCATTGAACCAGGGGTTTCTGTCTTTGATATGGGTTATTTTTAGTTTTAGGGGGGCAAGGTCATCAAGAATGTTAGTTATAGTCGCAGAGTAATGATCCTTGATATCACTGGCCGTTGTTATGTGGGAGGAAGGTCAGACTTGCAACGAGCTGCCAATTGTCACGACTGTAAACGGAGTTGGCAGGAAACAGTGGAAGTGGTTGGCAAGATGGCCGACACTACCTTTGTACCGGATGCGCAAAGAACAGCGCATGCGTCAGAGAATAGAGAGCGAGACTTAAGCCATCCTCTCATACCCGGAAACAATTTGCGTTTGAGTTAGGTTTCTGTCTTTGTCGTCCGTGTCACGGTGTTGGCGTCCGAGGAGAATCGGCGGTTTGAGATATCGTGAGTGAAGCTCCTGTTGTCATACGAAGGCACTGATTGTGCTTCTTATATTCATGCTTGTTCTTGTTGTTCGGCGATAACGTGAGTGAAGTGCTTGTTAGTTTGGATAAAAGTGCTGATGTGCTTTTTTCTTGTTTTAGGTATATATTGTTTAATCAGCTCGGTCTGAGTTTAGGACAATTTACGTTCTTTGTGTTACCCTCTCATTGGCTTCTCTTTACGCAGTACTTTATTCCGAAGAATTGCAAGTATCCTGACCAAAGTGATTGGAGAAAACTTCTTGTTTTTCCCTTCTTCCCTTGTTTTGTTTTCCCTCCTTCCCCCTAATCACCAGTAGATGTATCAGTCTCTACTCTGGCATGTGGTGGTGATAGGGAGAAGTTGTGGACCTAACTTTCCCAATCCGTGGCACTCCTGAGGCAACAAGGTGAGAACACAACACCATTTCCCTGGGATCAAGGTTCTTGGTGTCTCTTAGCCAGAATTTAGGGATCACCTGGGAACACAAACATGCTCTTTGAAGCAACCACTGTACCCAAAATAGACCCAGAGAAAGAAGTCTTAAAAAGCAGGGTTCATCAGTAATCAGACAGTAGATGCACAAGAATTGCCTTGCCATCCTTCGTTATGTCTTTCACATGCATCCCCAGTGTTATATGTAAATCCCAGGAGAACTTTAAAGCATGATTTGGCACCCCAGTAGGATTTGACACTATAATGTCCAAAAGGATACATTCAGCCCTCACCCAGCATAATCTGTGAGGGTCAGAGGAGTCACCTCACCCATTCAGGCCAGCCTATTGCTTGCTCCTGTGAGGAATTTCATACCTTTATCACATCTATTCAAATGCTAATTTCTCACATAGCAACGGTCTACCCCCATGGCATGCCCCAGTCAATTGTAGGTGGGTCCACTAGCCCGTCCCTTCCTCCCCGCCTAGCCCCCCCTCCCTGGCCAGCACCCTCCACCGACCTCCCTCCCCCCATTCCCCTACGGAGTGTTCAGAATCTGTCACCAGCCAAGGCTCATGGCCTCCCAGGAAGTGAGGATGTCAAAGGTGGGCAGTGTGTGGTGCCCAGTAGGGGAGGCCCCTACAGTGTAGCATCTGGGGTATCCAGCCCTTCCCCTCTGTACCTCCTCCAAGCCTGCCATATCTTTTCCCATTTTTGGGGGCATCCTCGACTATTGTAGATGACTTTCTCTGCCCTCTGGCACCAGTCCATGTCTCGTTCCCATTCCTCTATTGTCGGTATCAAGTCACTCCCCCAGAGTCTTGCCATCTTTCTCTTGGCCTCCATGCTTGCAAAGGCTAACCATTTCTTATCTCCTTTGGGCCACGTAACGTCACCTGTGACCCCCAAAACGTGCCATCTAGCCTCCAGTGGCACCTCCGCCCCCACCACCTCGTCCATTATGTCCTTCAACCTGACCCAATATGCACGGATGTTAGGGCAGTCCCAGAGGATGTGAAAAAATGTGCCCTCTTCCCCACAGCCTCTCAAACAGAAGTGTGATGTTGCGCATCCCATCTTCAATTGTACCGTTCCCGGGGTGTAGAACCAGTGGAGGGTGCGTAGCTGCACCAATCTGAATCTAGCTCAAATCGCCACCTCCCTAGGACATTGCAAGGCCTCATTACAGTCATCATCCTCTAACAAACCCAGTTCGGATTCCCACTTTTCCCTCAGTGGCCCCAGTGTATCAGGAATATTGTTAATAAGCTTCTTGTAGGTTAGTGAGATGGCCTTATCTATCATGGGGTCTAGCAGTAGCCTGTCCTCAAGTGGGGCGTAGTCAGGCAGTTGTTCCCCCTGCGTCAGATGCGTGTACAGGGCATGTTTAAATTGTTGATAGTGTAGGAATTCGCCATCACCTATTTGGAATTCTGACTGAAGGGTTGCGAACTCCACCACTTGCCCCCTCCTCCAGACATCCTCCAGCATATCTATACCTAGTATGCTCCACTGGCGCAGGTCGCGGAGTCTCACCACCTCCCTAAGGAAGTCTTCTTTCCATAAGGGCGTTTGAGCCGTAAGCCTTATCTCCCATCTAAGCAATTTTGCTGCCCGTTTCCATATCCCCACCAGTACCGCAGTCTGGGGAGGCAAGGACTGCCCACGCCGTGGTTTAGAGTAGAGAGCCGCTAAGTAGGAGTCTGCTCCTAGGGCCATACGATCCACCCGATATGCTGGTTCTTCCTGTGGGGCGAACACCCATCCGTTGATATTGATCAACAGCGTCGCCCAATAGTATATACGGCTGTCAGGGACTGCCAGTCCTCCCTCATAGGGACCTCGTTGCAATTTCCGAAGAGCAATCCTTGGACATCCCCGCTCCATAGCAAGGAGCGCTGCTCAGCCTCCACCGTCTTAAAGACTTGTTCCGGGATCGGGAAGGGCAAGCTCTGCAGCACGTATAGCAGACGGGGCAGGGCCATCACTTTGAACAAGATGGCTCTGCCCATGAGGGAGGCCCGAAGGGTTCGCTAGTGCTGCACATCACTGTGCAGGCGGTCTAGTTGTGCCTGTACATTGAGCTGGAAGAACTTGGTGTCGGACGGTGTGACCCATATCCCTAGATAACGAAACATTGTACGCCAAACTAGACCCTTGCAGCCGAGCACAGTGGGCGGCTGGGGTCCCGCCAGAATATAGCCCAGGGATTTGCTCCAGTTGATACGGTACCCGGAGTACTCTCCGAACGTGCGCAACATGACCATCAGCCGGTGTATGGACTCCGACGGTCGCTGGGTATATAGCAATATGTCGTCGGCATAGAGCGATATGCGCTCCTCCCTTCCACCCCCCATATCTATGCGCCACACTCCAGGATCCGTCCCCACCCAGTGTGCCAGCGGCTCCAATGCCAGGGCAAAGAGGGTCGGGGATAGGGGGCACCCCTGTCTTGTGCGGCGTCCCAATCGAAGTTCCTGCGACATAGCCCCATTAACCTGGACGCTCGCCACTGGCCCAGTGTACAGTAGCTTCACCCAGGAGCAGAAGTTGTCCCCGAAGCCCATCTTCTCCAAGACTGCATAGATGTAGCGCCATTCGATACTATTGAAGGCCATATGTGCATCGAGAGAGAGCAGGGACGCTGGCATCTGCCTGCGCGCAGTCACCGTCTGCAGAACCCCGAACAGGTGACGCAAATTGAGTCTCGTTATCCAGTGGAGCATAAAGCCCGACTGGTACCGGGTGCACCCGCGATTGGAACACTGCCCCCAGGCGTGTGGCCAGGATCTTCCATAAGACCTTCGTCTCATAGTTAATGAGGGAGATAGGACGGTACGAGCTGCAGTCCCCCTGTGGTTTCCCCGCTTTATGATCACAACGATTGTGGCCGGTTGTAGGTCTCTCGGGAGCTGCCCAGTCTCCCGCGCCTTGAGGAACATGCTACACATATAAGGCGTCGTGTGGCTAGCCACACAGCCAAATGCTTCTGCTGGGAACCCGTTGGGCCCGGGGGCTTTCCCTGTCTGCAGGTCCCCCATGGCCTCTTCGCTTCCTTGACTGTGATATCTGCTTCCAGTACATCCCTATCCACAGGCTCTAGTACAGGGAGCCGCAGGGGGGGCAGGAAATCGCGGCACTCCTGTTTGTCCCTCATTGTGTGCGACCGATAGACCTCCTCATAATACCGCGCAAAGTCTTCTGCAATTGCCACGCGTGTGGTGCTCACCGACCCATCCGGTCGCACTATCTGCGGCACCCAGCTGTGGTCCCAGTCTCTCCTTTCCAGCCAGGCGATCATTTTATTTGCCTTGTCCCCAAGGTCATACACCCTCTGCTGGGTGGCTAATGCGTGCGACCGCGCCTGTTCCGTCAGGACATCCCGGATTTCTTTACTTAATAGGTGCGCCTTATGCTGCCTATCCTGCTCCTGGTCCGGAGTGGGCCCCATTCCACTTTCCAGAGCATAAAGCTTCGACTCCAAGTGTTCCACCTGTGCATGCCTCTCCTTACGCCTCCGCCCTACCTCGGCCTGTAAAAAATCCCTGGCCATAGTCTTGTATGCCTCCCACACTATCCCGGTGGAGCCCACAGATCCCACATTTTAGTTGAAGTATTGATCTGCCCTCTCCCTGAACCGCTCCTGAAAGTCTGTGTCTTTAAATAGAATGGAGTCAAGCCTAGGTGGGACGCTCCAATCTCGCCTGGGACCCCTCAACTGAACCCCCACCGGAGCATGGTCAGAAATCCCTCTCGCCTCATGATGTCCGTCCCAAAACAGGTTCATGCAGTCTGCTAATGTGAATATATAATCAATCCTAGAAGAGGACCCATGGGCTGCAGAGATTTGTGTGTACTGTCTTGTGTGTGAGTTATGTGTCCTCCATAAGTCGATCAAACTCAATGCCTGTACAAAATCCCTGAGGTGGTGTACCCCTCCCCTACACAGTGTAGACGGCGATCTGTACAGCTCTCTAGCCATCACATCGTTCATATCCCTACCCAGGACCAGCGTCCCCTGAGGCATTTTCAACAACAACTTCCCCACATCAGAGAGGGTGGAGGCTTGCAGCTTCGGAGGTATGTATAGTGAGCAGAAGTTTACGGTGCGACCATCCCATTGCGCAGACAGTGCCGCATAGCAACCCATGGGATCAGACCAGCAGCGCCCCAGGACCAATGGCAAGGAGTTTTTAGTTAGTATACTCACTCTCCTGGAACCGGTTGTAAAGCCAAAGTGAGCACGTAGGGTGTAGCCAAACCTGTCTAGGGCCTTGCAGTGGTTTACCAGCAGATGTGTCTCCTGTAGGAGGACAACATCTGGAGCATGTCTTCGGAGGTACTGCAACACGACTTTTCGTTTGATCTTATTCTGCAGGCCATTCACATTCCAGGATAGGACGTCTATGTGTTGCGTCTTAGATGTGTGTGACCCCGCCATTTTCCTTGTCAAATCTAAGGGGTATTGCCCGTCTCTCGACCCCTCCCCCCACCACCCTGCCCATTGAGTGTGTCGATGGAGTCAGAACCGTCATACAATACAAAAACAGAAAATGAAAACCAGAACATTCGCCCATTTCCCCCCCTGAACAACCCCCACCCTGCTACCCTGCCACTCCGGCCAACCGCGCCAGACATCCCCAACAAGCAGAGCGCCTGTAGCCCTTGAAACGATAAACTCAGGGGTGAGCGGTGCAACCAAGTCCTGCATCCAGGGCTCCCCTTGACCCCCCTTTACAGTTCAACAAGTAGTCAATGATCGTCCTGTCTTAAAGCGGTGTCCCATAATGGAGAAAGACCCTCCCAAGACACAAGCATCGTCCCCGGCCAGATTGATAGTCAGCAACATTAACAAGTACCCATGCGGGCATTCCATTAATCCCAGAGAGACCTCCAGAGCAGGTCGAGGCCTCCCCCCATTCTCAGCTGTCCTGCAGGGTTATTCTTTACAGTTTCTTCATACATTTCATGCCCACAAGATCCTGCCAGTCGAATCCATATAGTCCACCTCCTCACTCCAGGACTGGCGACGCCGAGAGTCTGCGGGTCCTTCAATTAGCCTGTTGGAGCTGACTCTCCCGGTGCCGTCGCGCCTTACTCGTTGACCCCACAGACGAGGCCGGGGACCGGGGGGCCGCGCTCCTCCAACTTCCTTTGTGGTCCGGGCCCCTCCGCTGCTGCTCGTGCCCTTCCAGTCAGGCATGGGCCTCCTCCGGGGTGGTGAAGAAGAAGGACTTTCCCTCAGCCAAGACCTTAAGCCGCGCCGGGAAGAACATCATGTAGCAGAGGCCACACTCTCGAAGCTTCCTTTTGACTGCGTCAAACGATTGACGCACCTGCTCAACCTTCAGCGTAAAGTCTGGGAAAAAATATATTGTGGCGTCCTCCACATGCACATCTCCGAGTTGTCGCACCGCCTGTAGGATTGCATCCCAGTAGTTAAGTACCCGCGCGATGATGATTCGCGGCGGGGCCCCCGGGTGCGGCGGCGGGATTCTCTGATGTTTTGTTCAGATCCACCCGCTGAAGCGTCAACTCAATTGACATTTTCTCTATTTTAGACTCCAATGTAGTGCCCAGGGATTGTAAGGCCTGCATAATGGAGGAGAGAGATGGCTCACAGGGCTCTTCAGATGTCCCGGGGGGGCATCGCACCACCGCCCGGGTCCGCCGTATAATTTTCCATAGTGTTGGATTGGGTTGCTGTGGATTTCTTGCCCCTCGTGGCCTCGACAGATACCAGGTGGTCACCTGTGGGCCTCCTGCCGGCCACCCGTACCCGAGCACCCCTGAAAGGAGCAGGATCAGCCCTCTATAGTCAAACACTGCCCACATGCCCCACACAGCTGGACGCAGTCCATTGTCACCCCCGGGCCCCCCGTCACCGTTGCCGCGGGTCCTCTCCGCTGCCGTTGCCGCTCAGGTCTCTCTGGTGCCCCGGCATCCAGGGGGCCACGCGCTGGAGCTGTAGGCCTCTCCGCCCTGCAGCCGCTCCTCACTGCAGGTCGAGTCCGGTCTCCTCACCCCCCACCCTTGCCAGAGGGTGGGCAGCTGGCCACACTACCACAGAGAAAGGGAGGGAGCGAAGGGCCACACCACTCCGCAATCCAGGACACATGCGGTCCCCCGCCACCTGAGGCCGGGGTCACTCCAAGGTGGCCCCACAGTGCAGGCCAAGTCTGGTCCACCGTTGTCTATATCCAAGGTCCTGAGGCCAAATTCAGATAGGCAGGATACTTCCAGACAGGATACCTCATATATCTCAGGGGCCCCGGCAGGTATGGACCCCCTCTCCAGCGTTATAGGCCTTGCCGCTGTATCACAGTCCCCTTCTGCAGGCCGAGGCCGTCCTCAGTGCCCCCACACCTTCGCCAGGAGGGGCGGTTTTCCGTGCATACCACCACAATTAGGGATGAGAGGACGGGGTCACACCCCGCCACAAGCAAGGGCCCCCGGGGCCGAGTGCCACCTGCGACCGCTGTCCTGCATCCCCGCTCGGCCCTCTCCTCACCCGAGGCCGGTGCTCCACAGACAGGCCTTCTCAGCGTAGGCTGCACACTCCGATCCCCGGTTCTCCGCTTCTCGGGGTCGGATTCAGGTCGGGGAAGCAGCTGCAGGCGTCGGAGGAAGAGGTCTCTCGGATTCCAGCGCAGGACGTCGTCTACCTGCCGGATAAGTGATGGATATTGGGGGTCATTGGGATCTCCACCGTAGAGTTGTGAAACTATGCGGCCATCTTGGTCGCCGCCAAGCCACGCCCCCCCTATTCTTAATATCTTTTAAAAATAGTTATTTTGTTATTTGTCTACTAAACAACAAGAGAGAGAGAGAGAGATATTTTGTAAGGAACACTTGGTCCACCTGATAAGGTAGTCAAAACATCAAAAGAGTGTGCCTTCCTAAGTGAAGAACAAATATGAAGAATCAAATGTAATTCTTTAGAAAGCCCTCACTCACCAACCTAGTTGGTGACATGCTTCATCATCGAGCCCCACCAGGAAGGTTGAGTACCTCCCCGGTGTGCTTCGACACCAGAATCACTGCAGAGCTGGTTGTTTTTTGTTTGATTTGCTAGTGTAAGTGAAAGTGAAATGAGTTAAAAGTGTCAGGAGTGAGCGATGTGTATGCTGGATAGATGGTTCAGCTATGTCTCACTGTGAATGGTCAACATATTTCTGCCTATATGTTTGCAACTAGCTAGGCATTCTTCAGGACCAGTGTGTCTACCCTGGCGGTATGAGCGCGCTAAGGCTCACCCTAACCTGGAGGTCAAATGTGTGAAAAAATAAGGAAAACTTTATTAAAACCTGCTTTTCATGTGGGTACCTGATTCTTTTGGGAACCCATCAGTTATCTGAAAGGAAAAACAGACACATACAAACATATATGATAAAAATGACCACTTAAGATGTAGTCAATAGGTGTTTGTTGTTCCAAAATCGATCAAGATTTCGTGCTCTCCTCCTCGTGCACTGTAACTATAACTCACGAAGCTATGAGGTGATATGTATGTGCACCTAGTTTTCACATTACAGTTAGTGGTGCTGATGGGATACACTCTTAATGTGATGGTGCCAAATTATGTTAGCGCTAATTAACTTGCATGCCTACTCGGGCGTTAAGTGGTATGGGTTCTTCAAATTTACACACGCTAAAAAGTAACTCTCAGGGACCCGCGTGGTGCAGTGTGGCGGTGGCATAATTCAAAGGAAAATCTTACATTTGGGGTGATCACTAATCACACCATGGGACTAGGGAGGGTAGTTATGGCTAGTAGGAACACCTTGTAAGAAAAGGGAAAGAAACGCGGTAAACGAGGGTAAGGATTCCCCCTTCCGGCAAGTTACTGATCTGTGTTGTTGCGTGGTTGCAGGATTCTACTCACGTCAGCAGTGCCAGGCACCCGATCGGTACCTGGTCGAACCCTCAATGACCGTACCCCATCGATATGGTAGCCCGTGTTTCAAGGTTCTTTAAGAAGGCTGTAACAGCCAATCAGGAGCTCTTGGATTCGTGATGGCATCCTGGCGAGGCAGGGGCTGCATCGTCTTAGAGCTCACGTCATTCGGTATGCATGATCCCTTTGGCTAATCCGAGCAAGGGATTTAGGTTCATGTGACCCATAGTGTCTGCGTGGCGCTAGAACGCTGACTTCTGTTGTCTCTAATGAAATATTCAACAAAGTTTTATTGACAACTCTTGTTCACCATGCATCACCCATGAAGGATGCATTACGGTGGAAAAACTGATAAATTAGAAAATTACCAGGAAAAACGGGGCGAGAACATTGCTGTAATGAATGGGAAACGTTATCTCACAAAACAGGTTAGCATTCTTGTGTGTATGAATGTACATACAATTTTTCGTTAGTGCGACATATAGTAGTGGAGGTCATAAAGACGGTCCCATTGCTCACATGGTGCTAGCGGTGGTGCTGTGTGGCAGTTTACTTTTTTACTTATTGTTTTCGCGAGTTATTAAGTGGTGGTCTATAGCTCGTTAGTGTGCCCCGCATGGTGTGCGGCAGCACACGCTAACTATGTACTGCTGTTGAAACTGCCAAGAGTGACTGGGGAATGTCTGCCAGGTCTACAAATGCAGGTATAGAAAATCTATACATGTCAGTATGGGTATTTGTCTAGGCAGTCCCATCCCGAGATACAGTATTAACCCCTTGTATGCTGGTGACGAACCCCAGCCGTCATGCACTACGGTGCTCGTGTGCTGATGACGGCTGGGGTTCGTCATGGCCCGCCCCTGTTCTTTTGTTTACCGCACAGCGGCGGAAACGGGCCAGCAGCGAAGGGGTTAATGTTTTATTCTGGGTTTGCCACAGTGGAAATAGCTTTTAGGTGCTACGTATTGTAAGGACATGTTAACATTACATCTCTGCATGTCCTACTATTAAATACCCCTTGGGCCACAAGGCCTACATAGAGGTGGGTTATTAATATTTAAATGCAAGGTTTTGACCTGTCAAAAGGGGTTAATATTGACAGGTCGAAATTCAGTTCTTTCACTGCTACTTTAAGGCTTCAATGGTTGGCCTTAAGCCATGTTTTGCACATAACTGTAATGGATGGCACAACAGGTGTTGCAGTCCTCTAGTGACATTTAACTTACAGGGTCACAGGTATTTTGTACCATATACGAGAGACTTTGAGCCAAGTTAAATATGCGTATTAGGACTTTACCAATTTCAAAATTTTGAAAGGAGATGCACAGCATGGACGTTGATTCATCAAAATGCCTGGGATAGCGGAAGTGACATCACAGGCCATGTGACCCCTACCTGATGTCACAGGAAGTGACATAACACAAACTTTGACCTGGTGACATCGCATAAAGTGACATCAACTGCCCTAGACCCCCCATAAAATCAAAGGAAGCGACATTGCATGACCTTTGACTTGGCGCTATCACAGGAAGTGAAGCATCTACATATACAGGAGAAGTACCTTATAAACAGAAATTCTTCAAATCCTATTGAAAATGGAGCTGCTTACATTGGTTCAGGCAGTAGCTTCAGATTTACAAATAAGATAACGTAGCATTGATTAAGAACCTATCAAATAGTGTAAAACAATGGAGAATACCGTAGTCATGTTGAAATCAGCAATTATCAATATAAAATAACATATTCAATGGTAAGGTTGATGGGTCTTCAATGTTCAAAACTAGTTTATCATTTGTTTTAGAAACAAAGAGTACCATGTAAATAAATCTGCTGCACTGTTGGTGTTGGAAAGTGTGCTAAGAGGCTGCGGGGAATAAGGACAGACCACAACCCCCAGGAGGCCGCGGGGGCGACACACACATCACCCACCCCTCCCACCTACAAATGGGGGGTACTTCCCTGAGCACCTTGTCCCGCCTCGCGGGAGGCGCGCGGGCGCGCGCTGGGCAAAGCCCGGGCCAAGGGCGGGCCCGTTTGAGCCCGTTCGATAACGAACAAGGACAGGACGGGCCATCCCCTTCAGCCTGCACTTAATCATCTAAATGAAGTTAGTAGCTACACTATATGATTGCAAACACAGATAAACCGTAGAATCCTAATGAAGCAGCTTAGTTGTTGTAAATCAACAGCGATTACGTTAAGCATTAGCAGAAGACATGCTATATTTGACCATTATCGTAGCAAATGATCCGACTCCATTTTGTATTCGTAGCGGCCATTTTGTATGCCATGCATCTCCATGTGCTCATCATGTGCTTTGTCCTACCTCCTTGTTAACTGCACCTGAAGTCTGCCCAGCAACAGGCTATATTTAGCATCCCCCACTTTCAGCATGTCCAGGCATGCCCAGTACGGTCTGAAGCTGTTAATAATTAGTTCCAGATAGGAATGTGTTTACTAGTTTCTGGAAACTGATAACTCCTCCAATCATCGATTGTGCCTTCCAATATGCCCTTATATGTACATAAAACTGCTCTTGTATTCTGTACCGCCTTCTTTTGAGTCCCCTCATTGTGTATGAAAGGGGCCATGTGCTTTAGTTCGGTGTGCTACTCTATACAATACTGAAGGGTGTTGTGTGGACTGTAGTACCACCTTTAAAGGTTTAATAAAACTATGCTTTTGTATTTTCCAGTTTCTATGCCAACTTCTTCCTATGGTCTGAGGACTCTGTGCAGAGAAGGGCGAACCCCTTGCACTAGCAGGCCTTGCTGAGGCTTGCTTACTTCAATTGGCGCCCGACACGTGGAGCTCATCGGCGACTCGGATGCCCGAAGGAGTGGTTATGACGAAGGATTGGAATCTCGCTGCGGACGCGATCGCATGCCAGAGGAGACCCGAGTCTTGGCATCCAAGACGTTTTTTTCTTTCTTTCCGATCTTACCATCCAGGTGGTGCCGGTCCTCGACTGAGATCTCTTCTGTTGGCCTGCCGTGCAGTGGCCGTTTGGTCGAATTTAGAACTTGGCAGTAGGAATCTGGACACCCTGTGATTGGTAAGAACCGTTGTACGGTTCTTGCTGTGGGTTTTGGAAGCCTGGGATTGGCAAGGGAGTTTTAGGATACGCTTGCTGTGGCAATTTTGGTTTGGTACGACTAGTCATGATGTGTATGTGTAAGTGAAATATATGCGTTGCAACACATAAAGGCAGGTAATGAGGAGATTTTTCTCTAAAATTGCGATCTTGATTTGAACGGCACAACGTATTACAGATACTTTAAGTGCTACTTTGATTATAATACTGCATATTTTGCATTATTTTTGGCATGCCTGCTTTTAGCGCACTTCGTAGGATGTGCTGCTTTTGTGGAAATAACCGGTTAAGACTTGAGAAATCGCAGCCGGCTCCCCCAGAGGGGACGCCTAATAGGGAGATGTATATAAAACATGGTCTTTCTTCTATAATGTACAGCACGTTATGGAGGAAATACACGCGAAAGGATCCTGAGTTACGTTGGCCAATGTATGGGTCATTTGATATGTGAAAGATTGAGTATGTAGAACAGGGTATGTTCGAGCAAAAATCCAGACAAGACATGTTTGAATGTGTGCGAATGTGGGTGAAAGAAGTACGTGAGCATGAGAAACGTGAGCAAGCGCTGATTGAAACAGATCAACGGAAGAATGTGTATGAGAAAGTGCAAGAATTAAGGAAGAAAGAAGTGAAAGAATTGGAAGAGAGACAGGAGAAGGAGCGCAGATTACAGATATCTGGCCAATATGCTGTTTGGCAACCTCTTTATCCTGTCCTTAATAATCCACAAGATGATTTTTCATTGCTAGATCGTCCTCCGCCTACGTATGCCGTTCCGTTCGCTCCATCAGACGAAGACGATGATCCCAGGGCAGATCGAATGAAACCAGATACTCGCTCTATGCTGTCCGCTGAACGTGCGGCAGAACTTAGAGAGATTGCTCGTCAAGCACTTCGCGATTCTGTTACTGTTTCTAATATCTTAGATAGTTTACAGGAGTGGCAGGACAGAGAGCGATTATATTTTACTGAGCACTTTGCTGAAGAAGTTGTTGACATGTTTCGGAAAGTTTCTGGTGTTTTAGAACCTGATGATGTAGCTGCCGATTGTAAGCAAATACGTAATGGGTTTCTTACTCTCCCCCAGGTGGCTGATACGATAGGACGGTTGTTCAAACTACGAACTGAGGCGATTCGTATGCGAGAGGAGAAACAGAAAACCGATGCAGATGAACGGACGGATTCGCTCGGCGGGAAACAATTATCTATCTTTGGAACAGATAAGACCGCAATAGTGCATGCAAAGACTATGCGAGAGGCTGCGGCTTTATACGTTCTCCCTAAGGGAGCGGGTACAAGTGATGATAAGTATTCTGTAGATGCTAAAGTTTATTTTATTTATAATTGGGTATATACTCTCTGGAATAGGGCAGATGTCAAGGCACTTTAAGCTGCATTGCCTGACCCGCGGAAAAATCCAGCCGCTTTCTATGAGGAAGTTGAGGGAGCCATAAATTCTTGTACCATGACATTAGTTGATATAGATTTATTCTTTGGGCTAATATTACCGCCTGATATGTGGAGATCAGTGCGTAAAGTTGATGATCCTGCAGCGTATGGGGCATTATGGAAGGAGATAGAGAGGGAAGATGAAGATAGGGAACCAGCGAAAAAGCCATGTCAGTTGATTTTAGATCTCCCTGCTGCAATATTAACTAAGTTAAAAACTATTATTCCCCCTAAAAAGATTGATTGGACTATTTTAGTATCGTGTAAGCAAAAGACAGATGAATCAGTTTCAGATTTCTTTACGCGTTTTGAGGAAGCTTTTCATGATTTTAGTGGCCAGTCGCTAACGAATGATACAGGCCGACATTTGTTTGTAGATAAGTATGTTACGAATCTATTACCAGCAGTGGCTAGCCGTTTAAAAGCTAGTGAAAGCTCTTGGACTACCTCTTCTCCGGCATCCCTCCTGAGGATGGCTCAATATTATGAGCGTCAAGAATTAGAAGCGAAGGGTAGTGAGGATAAAAAGTCTAAGGAACTAAAAACGAAGGTTATGTTATCTCAGGTTTATGGTCCACCTCCTAGAGGTAATGATAGAGGCGGATGAGGATTTTATGGTTCTTCTTACACTCGTTCGAATTTGGCTGTTGATCAATGCGCGTATTGTAGGAAATTTGGCCGTTGGGCTGATGAGTGTCCGTTGTTGCGCTCACAACGTTATGTCCATGGTCGAGGACCAATGAGAAATTGCACAGGATATTCAGGACCCAGAGGCAACACGAACGATTGCGCTAGGTTTGATTCTAATGTGCGGGTACAAAAAGGGTTCAATACTTTTGACAGGCGCAACCAATAAAAGATGTTTGATTATGTGCAGCCTGATTTACATGATTCTGCTTATCCATAGGATTGCGTAGGATGGGGTAAAGAATCAATTGAAGTTCCAGTAGATCAGAGGGGTCTTTATGTTACAGCACATGTTTTGGGTTCTACTGATCAGTTTCTCTTTGATACAGGAGCTACTTGTAGCGCTCTGTCTAAACAATTGGTTCCGAGGGCTCCCCTGTCTGGCTTAATGGTCACATCGATACGGTTCGATGGAATACCTTCCCTTAGCTCATTATCACAACCACTTGCATTTCATGTTGATAAATTTGCTGCTCCATGCCCGTTTTTGCTTTCCCCAAATTCACCAGATAAGCTCAAGTATTTCAGAGCCAAAATAAGATGTTCCCCTGAAGTAGTACATGTGATTTTGAATGATAATTACCCAGTGATGGACAGAGTTTGTCTTGTTCAAGAAGTTACTGCATTAGCTTCTCTACCTGACACTTGGTGGGCTACTTCAGATACTGATGTGGGAGAGATGGTTATTCCCCCAGTGCATGTTAGTGTAAAGGAGGGAGCTGTGTTACCACGTTTGCCTCAATATAGAATTTCACAGGAGGGTGAGGAAGCACTCACACGAAGAGTCCTAGTATTTACAGTCAAGCATTAAAAAGACAGCTTGACTCTTTTGTTCTGCCCGAAGGTGTGGCGCTCATACAGTATGTCGATGATATCTTGTTGGCAGCCGATACCCCTGAACAATGTGAACAATGCACTTTGTACTTGCTTTCTTTTCTTGCTTCACATCATCACAAAGTATCGAAAAAGAAATTGCAGTATTGCATACTAAAGGTAACCTACTTAGGTCAACTTTTGTCTAAGGAGGGGCGTGCCCTCACATCAGATCGCATTCAGGCGATTCTAGATACACCAGTACCTTTTACACAGAAGAAGTTCAAGCATTTTTAGGTCTTACTTCTTTTTGTAGGCAATGGATATTGGGATTTTCTTACATTGTTAAGCCTTTGTTAGCACTTTTGACAAAAGACACTCCCATGCCCCTTCCATGGACAGATGAATGTGAGAATGCTTTTCGACAGTTAAAACAAGCCCTTTGTTCAGCACCAGTGTTAGGTACTCCAGATTAAACAAAGGCCTTTACATTGTATGTACACTAGAGAGATGGATGTGCATTGTCAGTTTTAGTACAGAAAGATGGTGATAAACAACGTCCTTGTGCATATTTTTCAGCAGTCCTTGATTCTGTGGCTCGAGCGTTGCCTGGATGTTTTCGCTCGGTTGCAGCAACAGCTGCAATATGCCAGAGTGAAGGGATAGTCTTATCACATAAGCTGTTGGTGCTGTTACCCCGTGCTGTTGATGCCCTTTTGAATCAAACAAAGACGGAGCATTTAACTAGTGTTCGTCTGACAGGATATGAACTGACGCTGTTAGCTCCTCATATTACACTGAAGAGATGTGCAACACTAAACCCAGCCACGTTGTTGCCATTTCCGGCGACTCAGCCTGAGGCGCAAGAAACACATGACTGTATTTTCCTGACTGAGGAAAAGACAAAGGGTCGTATTGATTTGCAAGATACGCCCCTTCCAGATGTAGATGGAGAATTGTGGGTTGACGGGTCTTGTCTGAAGTTACCGGATGGTACAACTTCAGCTGCATATGCAATTACTACGCTTCACACAATAGTGGAGACAGCTCGCATACCACCGAAGTCAGCTCAAGCAGCAGAACTAATAGCTTTGACATGAGCATGTGAGCTTAGTACAGGTTTGCGTGTGAATATTTATACAGATAGCCGCTATGCTTTTGGAGTGGCGCATGATTTTGGCCTGCTCTGGAAGGAAAAAGGTTTTCTGACATCACACGGGATGCAGATAATGCACTTTCATGTCCAAATTAGAATTACAAGTAAACTGTACTAAGACCTTTGCTATGAATTGTGGTGTTAACGTGAACCAAAAAAAAAAACTTGTTCATAGGATCAACCCCGTTACAACATACTCCAACATTCCCTAATTTGGGGATCTTGTTTGATCGCACAGGTAAATGGAGCTGTGCAATTAAAGCCAGGAACTTACTATTTTCTAAATCCATAATGGCCCTTAGGTCTTTTAGCAAGAAGATGGGTAAAAAGCCAGTTAAAGAGCTTTTATTTATATATAAAGCTAGCTGCGTCTCGGTGGCATTATATGGGGCAGGAATCTGGGGTGATTCAAATGTTAGCAGCCTACAAGTCACCGAAAATGGCTTCCTGCGATATCTCCTAGCACTCCCAAAGAGTATGTCCAGTTACAATTGCCATACAGAATTGGGCATTTCCTGCTTGGAAGATCTAATCAAGGTGCAACCGATTCTTCTATGGTATCGGGTGTGGACCACTGAGAAATGTCATCTAAATCGCCTCATCTTGGGGGATGCTTTGAAACTAGATGGAGGAAAAAGGATAACATGGTTGTGCTATATAAAAGCCTTCTGTTATAATATCAAGCATCCAGAATTCTTTACTGATCCCATGTCAATGTCTGATATTACCAGGAACAGTTAAGCCTAAACTTCCTTGAGAATCAAAGAGAACAAATAGAACTCTTAAAAAAGATAGTAATTGCCCACCAAATGATAATTAAACCAAGGATTACCCAGCCTTATTTAAATCTTCAAATGAAAGAACAAGAAAGGTTCTTGCTGACCAGATTTCGGTTTGGGATTCTGTTTAGACTGTTGAGCTTTCCTGTTATAAACGATTGGTCTATGGTAATCTGTAAATGTCCGTGTGATAATGCTTCCTCTCAATCGGATATACATATTTTATTTTTCTGTAGATTTTATGTTATTTCTAGGAAGAGATGGATTATGCCCATTTTAAAATTCATGAATATGAGACAGTGTCGTCCAGCATTTTTAGCTATTCAACTCTTGGAGGATATTTTTTCTGTTGCTTCTGTTGCGGCATTTCTTAAAAGCATTTTTCACTTACGTAAGACAATGATTATATGAATTCTACTATTCCAACTTTTGGCCCATGCAAATATTGTGTATACTGTTTTTTAAAATATTGTAATTATGATGATGTAATATTTTGATGTGATATGTTGTACTTTTATGGTTATTTATGAAATATAACTGAATAAAGTCTTTTGAGTTGAGTTGCATGGAGAACTAGTGCATAATCTTTTGACTGCATTAACATATCCAAAGAAAAAAGCTATAGTGAAATGTAGTGCGCACAAGTAAGTGACTGATAAGGTGGGACAAGGAAATGCTATTGTAGATCAAGTGGCACGCAAGACTGCAATGCAGCCTGACACTACTTCTATGTATGTAGTGAAGTCACAAGCTGAGCGGTGGCACGATGTTATGAAAAAAGTATTAGAGATACAGAGGACCGCTTCTGACAAAGAACGGGAGCAATGGTCCAAGGATGGAGAGTTGGATGATGAAGGTTGTTGGCGAAATAAACAGATGGATAGATGGAAGTTGCCTATAGCTTTTGTACAACCTATGGTTCAGATGGTGCATGGGCTAGCACATGTTAGAGCTTCAGCAATAGTGAAAATGCTTACGCAAGTTTGGGAGCATCCAGAAATTGCTAGCACAGCTAAGAGAGTAGTACAGTCCTGCATGATTTGCCTGCAATTCAATCCTGGAAAAGGGACACGAACTCCAGCAGGACGGTTTACTACACCAACTGCACCTTTTGAAGTTTTGCAGATGGATTATATTCAGCTTGAACGCTGCAATAATCTGAAGTATGTCTTGGTGGTGGTATGTGCCTTCAGTAAATGGATTGAGGCGTACCCTACAAAGGACAATACTGCAATTACTACGGCATAGGTACTTTTGAAGGAATTTTTCCCTCGCTATTGCATTTGTAGATTTATGTGGAGTGATAACGGACCTCATTTTATAGGGGATGTTATCAAGTATTTCCTGAAAGGATTAGGGATTAAACAGAAGTTTCATGCAGTGTTCCACCCACAATCAGCAGGATTGGTGGAAAGATACAATGCTACTCTGAAGCTGAAATTAGCCAAGATACAGGCTTCTACTTCTCTGACTTGGCTAGATGCGTTGCCACTGGCATTGTTGTCTATTAGATCAGTGCCTCATTCTCGTACAGGTCTCACCCCTTATGAGATCCTGTTTGGTAGGCCCATGAATATCTGGGGAATTCCTAAACCAAGTTCTGTGTATGATGTACCTTGTGTCTTAATGAGTGACTATTTGGCACAGTTAACTGATAACTTGGTTTCTATCCATCAACAGGTTCGAGAAGCACTCCCTGACATATCTACAGGTGAAGGACATGAACTCCGACCCAGCGACCATGTTATGATAAAGGTCTTCGAGAGGTCGAGCAGTTTGGAGCCGGGGTGGCGTGGACCAGAGCAAGTGCTACTCACCACGAGGACAGCAGTTTGAGTTACGAACCGGAAAAATTGGATTCACAGCATCCATTGTCGGCGAGTACTTCCTACATTGGTGGAGCCTGCTGTGTTGACCGACCACCGAGAGGTTCTGACTGCAGAGAAAGGCTTTGCTGTGACACCTGACGGATCTGAGGAGTTCTTCCCGGACCAGACAATCCCTGGAGCAACGAGATATAATTTGAGGCCAAGAAAACAGCCTGCAGTAGTGTGAATGTTGTCTGACCATTCCCTGGGTTAGTGAGACGGAGAGCCGATGTGGCAAGGGGGGATCACCCCTGCATTAGAGTAGTGACACCTGTCTTGGCCCGCGGTGAAAAAAATCAACGGGTTCCCAGGGGTAAGAGCTCTGACAACTACTTTATTTTCAGGAAGAGTTGCTTTGTGCTTCGTTAAAATGCAAAAGAAGAAGATTTTTTTGCTGTAGGGTTTATTGTTCTCTTGGTGATTGTGACAACAATAACATGGTCTGTTGAGGAGACAACTCCTGCTCGTGAGTTGTTTGTTGTTACTACACCGACACCTGAGGAGCATTATTTCTTTACACTCCCATAGCAAGAATTGAAACACCGACAATCCTATCTTAATAACACTTTTATTCAGATGCTACATCATACCCACATTGCTACAAATGCCGCAAACTGTTGGATTTGTGGGATGATGCCTGCACAACAAAAGAAGGGAGGTACACCGTTTCCACCTCTTCTTTTCTTGCATAATGGCTCCTGTCGAGCCTGGTATACCCCGCTTTTTGCAACTAGGAAGCCTACAGTGGACAGACTGCTTTTCTGGTTGAATAAAGAGTGTCATCAAGACAAAGATAGGTATCCTAAAGCAAATGGAACTAAATGGGAATGGGAGGAATATCGACCGGACAATATTTCAACACCATATATCTTCACAAACACAAGAGACTTTGCTGAAAGTGAACATTTTGTTATTTCTGGTACTTAAGCGCAAGCAGAATTACGTGTACAGAGTATTGGACATATCCCTGTTGGGATCAGCGACTGTACTACTGTTTTGAATATAGATGGTCTGAACAATAGTACCTTTTTAGCTTCACATAACACCTACTTTGTCTGTGGAAATCGTGAATATATCATCGATTGCGAGCTGGGTGGACAGGTGTTTGCTACGTGTCATTTTTGTTGCCCCCTGTATTTCTGGCACCTCCATTGTATCATCAAGATCTTAAATTATTCAATAATATTCCTGTAAATCGTTATAAGAGGACCTTGAATTCTGACAATGTAGATCAAACAGATACTAGCCTGCAACAATATGTAGATTTTAATTTAGGATTGTTCTTCTTTGTAGGTGCTGCATTAAATAGTAGAAAAGTGTGGCGATTAACTAGAGTTGTAGAAGCTGTTACAGATCAAGCAGCTGTAGCCCTAGGCAACCTCACTGAAGAATTGCAAATTGCTAGAATTGTTGCTTTGCAGAACTGAATGGTTCTGGGTGTTATGTTAGCAGGTAGAGTTGGTGCATGCCGCATTATAGGTAGTAGATGCTGTGTGTTCATCCCAGATCATACGCCATCAGTGTATAAAGCGATCAATAAACTTCATAAGATCGCTGCAGACCTCCATACAGAGAATGGTACGTGGACTTTTGCAGGATGGTTCTGGACTCTAATTTCTGCCTGGGGCTGGAAAGTACTGACGGCTCTATGTATAATAATTGCAATAATCTTCACCTGTTGTGTGTGTTTCCAGTGTAGTCCGATGATATGTTCTGTGTGTATTATTGCTTGCATACCGACCAAAAGAAATGTTGCAGAAGTCAAAATGCGGAATAATTTGAACAAGGAGATAGCTGATATGGTGGTCATTGATATAAGGGATGAATATCTAGCTTATCCACAGAAGTCGAATGTCTTCAGTTAATGCTGAAAGGGCCGTCTGTTGTAAATCAACAGTGATTAGGTTAAGCATTTGCAGAACCCCTTGCACTAGTAGGCCTTGCTGAGGCTTGCTTACTTCGTAGTGCGCTACTAACCTGCCTGAATAACTGCTATGGCTTCCATAAAAGTGGGGAAAGGTAGAAAGCCTATACCTGGCGGGTCAATCTTAGGAACACTGGACCAGTTTATTATTAGGGCATCCTTCATGCTCGCCCATGAAATTGAAATAACGGAGAGGAGGCTATCCACGGATCCCGCCCTCGACAAATGGTCGTCGCTGGACCATTTGGCTCAGGCTCTAACGCCAAATCGGCAAGGATCAATTGCCTCTGTTTTACTGGATGATAATAGCGAAAAGGGCGATGGCTGCTCCCAAGTACCGCTCAAGGTACTCCCGTACAAAATCATGATGCACAGGGCCGGTCTATGTCGAGACTCCAAAACCGTTCAGCTACCAACTCTAAAATGGGGGACAAGGTCCCTGCAGTAGATTCCAAAAGGAAGTGCAGAGGAGCACCTATAAATAATAGTAAAGCTAAAATCCTGAAACGAGATAAAGTGGGGGTAGGACAAGAGCCAATGACTATAAACAGCCCTGTTGAGCTTCAGCAGACTGATCAGGTTCCTATGATTTCATCAATCTCTGATGTTGCTTGGCCCTCCGAATTGAGAGAAGACTTTTGGGACAAAATGGAAAGTATCTTTATTAAGTCATGTCTGCTATTCCACAAAATACTTACTGCCTTTGAAAACTGACTTGCCCATTTTGACCAACTGTATGCAGTTGCCCAGGGAGAGGAGGGCGGTACATGTGTAACCGCCGATAATGCTACCCTAGCAAGGTCGCCAATGCCTGAGAGTGATGCTTCTCACCATTCCGAGAATGTAGTTGTACAACATTCTGTGCTGCTAGAACCAAACATCTTAGCGAATCCACCTATGTCAAATGACCCGGTCAATGAACACATCTCACAATCTAGGGATAGTGCTGCGGACAATCAGCTAGCTATGACTACAGATAGTGTGAAAAAGGGGGGAAGAGGAACAGAATATCCTCAAACCCGACCGCATAGTAGTATAACTAGCAAGGCGCCAGCTAGCGACCTAAAAAGCTTAGATCTCCCTCCTGAATCTGTCCCATATGTGATAGTCCTCGCAGGGGTCCCAGACTTGAACCAGGGAAAAAGAGAGGACTATGGTGACCTCAAAAACAAATGTATCCATTGGTTGAACTTTAACAGGCCACTTCCTCAATATATATTAAGTGAAATTGTGTTTGCTCGACGTGTGCACTGGGTGGGCCCGCGGGCAAAAAATATAAGGGGAGACTGTGTGGTTATTAATTTCATGACAGTCGGGTGGTGGACTACATTTGTAATTGGGTTCCAGCAGACTCAGGGACTCAAATCCTTTCCCTCTTCCTAACCTATTTTTAACCAGCCTCCTCTTGCAATCCCAGAGTAGGGCAGTTGTGGGGGGTGTCTGCTAACCTGGACTATGGGGCCCAATTCGAGGAAGTTGCCCGAAAGGGAGGTAAGACCAACCAGCCTAGAGGCAACCTGCTTTCCCTGAGTAATAGGTACAGTATCCTTGATCAAATTGACTGACAGCTAAAGTGCAGTCAGAATCGATTCCCCCACTCCAATGTGCAGGGACTGCCAATAGTCAGAGGAAGCCAAGAACTAAATGTTTCTCTTATTAACTGTCCTAGTACTCTGGGGGAAGGGCTAGCTAGGGAAACCGCAAAGGGTATGATGAGGGAGTGCAGCGGGGCAATTGTGGTGGGAGCTGTGCCTAGCGCTTCTCCACTAACAAACATTGAGGACACTAGAGGTCCTGCTCCCCTGCTGGACCCAGGAGGCATAGATGAAAGGACGCCACAGGCAAGGGGTCTGAATTCTATAGGGAATGAGAAGTCCATTAACAACCCTCTTGCTCGAGACAAAAGCCCCAATGTAGCGGCTAATAAAACTCTGGTGAGTAAGGCTAACAATTCTATCAAGATTCTTTCTTGTCGAGAAATGCGACCTTTGCTTATTTCAGGAGACGTGGGCCCTGAAGGAAACTCAGAGGAGTGGGTTCGCTACATTTAGCACGCTGGCAACTATGAAGGGTAGGGATAGACCTTAGGGGTGACTAAGCATCTGGGTGGGCACTCATGTGGGTGCCACGGCAGTGCAGATTTCAGCTAATTCCCCCGATGTGCAATGTGTCCTTTTAGCATTCCCAGACAACAGTGAAACTGCTTTAATAAATATCTACTCACGACCTACCCAGAGCGGGAAGGAGTCTGGAGCCATTGACCAACTTAGGCAGTTCATTTCAACGCTTGATCCTGCAGCTAACTTAATCGTGTGAGGCGACTTTAATTTCCAGTTTGAGCACCTTTCTGATGCAAGCTCAGACAGCCCAGACGATGAGGACCAGTATTGGTCTATTCCAGACACCCAGATTCCGGTAGTAAAAGCATGGACACCCTTAGTGCTCCAAATTAATTCCCTTACGCTTTTGTCCTCTCTTAGGGCCTGCAATGGGAGGACAAAATTGGATGGACCTGGCCGAATGACATTCAACAGAGATGGGCATATTTCTATCCTTGACTATATCCTGGTAGAAACTCGAATGTGGAACATGGTTCAAGACTTCCAGATCCACCCTAGGAAAGATAGCGACCACAACCCTCTCGTATTGACGCTTAAACCAGGTAGTTTGGGACTGACTAACCCGGCCTCTAAACCAAGCACTATGGACCCTACGCTTATGCTAACCAACAATAGGCGGAGAGTCAAATGGCCTTGTATACAAGGTTCTCCAAGAAAACTTGCTAATATCTATCAAAGGGTAGTCCCTCTTCTAAGAGAGATGGGTGAGGTGGAGGTATCTACTCCATACTTTGGACTAGAGGATAAGCCATTGGAAATACATAACCAGTTAATTCACAATCTTTCTGACGTGTTTTACAAAGAAGGAAATAAAAAGGTAAAACCAGCCTCGGTCCATCCATGGTAAAATGCTAACTGCTGGAAAGCAAAGACTGATCTGACAGCTGCGGTAAAAGCAAAGGATAGGCCAAGGATAAAGCAAAGCCGCCTCAATTATAAGCGGGTTATTCTTAAAGAAAAGAAAGAATGGGAGAATGATAATTGGGAAGAACTTAGAATGGCACTAGTCCAAAGACTCAAAACTCTTTTGGACTATTGTTAGTTGTGGGGGCAGGGCAGGCAAAACGGATACCGAACCAAACATATCTGCCGCAGTCTGGGAGGCCCATTATGAGCGCTGTATGCACAACAGAGGGAGGAGGGCTTCGTCAACGCACTCTCAGGTCTCCTCCACAAGTGTCGACTGGAGGGGGACAGGAAGATCACTGACCTGGACGTAGAAGCTGCCATCCTTAAACTGGTACCTAACAAGGCGCCCGGTTTGGATAAGTTACCGGGGGATTTATTTCGGTCCAAGCCAAAGATATGGGCCCCCTACCTACAAGTACCTTTCAATGCCATACTTAAAGGCATTGTGTACCGGATACCTGGCGAGGTGCCAAAATAGTCCCTATCCACAAAAAAGGCTGCCCCCCTCATACCGGCTAATTATAGACCAATCAGCCTGATTGATGTCACGCAAAAGTTGATGGGACGGACTATCCTGGACAGGATACAGTGCTGGATGGAGGAAAATGAGATTTTAACCCCTTACCAGGCTGGTTTCAGGTTGTGTACATCGACCTAGATCAGATATTTAGACTCCAGGTAATTTACTGGCAAACGGTGAGTGTGGAGGGTGGCAGCCTCTACATGATCTTCGTTGACATGTGGTCAGCATTTGACCTGGTTCCTAGGGGTAAGCTATGGGGTGTACTAAGGGAACTTGGTCTACCTCTATACCCCTTGGATGTGCTGATTAGGCTCCATGCAGGTACCTATGCGCAGGTTAGGTGCGGGAAGCATGGTGAATTGTCTGCACGATTTCCGGTGAACTAAGGGGTGCGCCAGGAGTGCGTCCTGGCCCCCACTTT
Organism: Lissotriton vulgaris; assembly: GCF_964263255.1. Lineage (NCBI taxonomy): Eukaryota > Metazoa > Chordata > Amphibia > Caudata > Salamandridae > Lissotriton > Lissotriton vulgaris. The sequence goes on from NW_028249596.1 coordinate 117,445, forward strand.
GTTCTCCCTATACATCAATGGGCTCATAAATCACCTCCTGGGGACAAAGGGCATTGATGTGCTGAGATTAGTCACGGGTTGGGTGCCCGCTCTGATGTTCGCGGACAACACTTTGCTGTTGTCCAAGACTTCAACGGGCATCCAACGTACCCTGGATGGTTTTGCAGACTTTTGTGCAACCAGGGGTCTGGAGATAAATGTGGATAAAACTAAGTTTATGATTCTTAATCCTCCTTGGCAGACCGCCCGAATCCCCTCCTGGAACGGGTTAAGACCTTCGAGTACCTGGGGTTACCTTGGGAGAACATCTGGGATGGGATACTCAGATAGCGAAGGCTGCACTTAAGGTAACCAAAGTGGTGGCGGGGATTCAGAAATTGTATAGAAAGTCCGTGTTTAAGCCTGCCGCCCCTGTCATCGAAATTTATAACGTGCAGGCCAGATCGGCTGCATTGTATGGGGCCGAACTTTGGGGCTACCATAAAGCTACCAATATCGCGAAGGTGGAACATGCATTCCTGAGGAATCTACTGGGTCTCCCTGTGAGTACTCCACTCGTACCCCTTCGGATGGACCTAGGCTTTCTACCTGTTGAGGAGATAATGGCATTGCGGCCATTAATGTACTGGAGAAGACTATGGTCTGTGCCAGAACTTGCCTGTTACAAAAATGAATTTAGTGAAATCTGGGACGCATTGAAAGGCAAGAAGATCCCGTGGCTATCCCACATCAAGGCAACTCGTATCAGGATAGGCCTACCGGAACTTTGGGACTCTCCGGATCTAGCATGCCCAGCTTTGCCTAAAGCGGATTTGGTCCATCAATCCAGGCGCCATAACTTAACATCTATACATGCAAGTTCAGAAGTGGGTAGACTGACGACCGAGTTTCTGCAAGTCAAAGTGGACTATAAAAGGGAAGAATTCTTAGATCTGATCTTCCCTTCACTTGCAAGAAAACTCTATAGGCAATTTAGATTGGGTACCCTCCTGCTTAAGGAGTTTACTTGCAAATGGGCTAGCAACAAGAGTACGGACTGCCCAGCTTGCAATTACCACCTGGAAAATGAAACCCACGTCCTTTTTTTCCTGCCCAGAGTACAAGGCCATACGTAAACGTTGGGTGATACCAATTTGTAGGAATCTGGGTTTTCGACAGTGTGACCAAGCACATAGAGTCCTCAAGTACGACACGCATCCTCCCATTATCTTTGCTGTGTCACGCTTCTTGCACGGTATGTGGCATAGACGTAGTAAATGTATTGATGAAGCAATGGGTTACTAGGAATTATCCCTGTTTTTAAACCATAACTTGTGCACTATTTCGATAACAAATCTAATGTTTAATTCTGTATTACCTCAATGGATTGAGTTACAGTTTTAATTCTGCAAAAGTGTGTTTTAATGATGAGTTCAAATTTATATTTGTACTGGTATTTACTTTTTTAATCTTTGCCATGTATCTATTTTATCTTGTACTTTTATGCTCCGTTGTGACCGAAATAAAGTTATCAAATTCGAATTGGAATGTAGATAACAGTGCTATTTAATGCAGTTCAAGTTCTCCCAGCAACCTTCCTTTCCATGACATGGTATACATACTTCTAACTATGTAGTGCAATTGAACCTTTCCAGGTTTACTGTCTTTAATTTCCTCTACAGAAAACATGCACATCACCGGTACAGTGTATTTGTGTTGATAATTATATCTGCTGTAGCAATTTAAAGAGTGTTACGAAAAGTTGTGCAGATTTTCCTCACATGGATGAAGATACTTGGTGTCATGTTTATACTGCATTATTTAGAAGAAGAGATGCTGCTGCACAGCTTACTTGGAAAGAAGAAGGCGCTAATTGGGCAAACAGAAAGAGTCAAGCTGTTCACATGTCCCCATCTAGAATTGTATCTGCTGATAAAAGCAGAAGCTAGTTCTAGTGATGATTGGGGCATACTCCTATGTAGAGACTGACTTGAGGGTAAGTTGATGCTTATCTAATAAGATATCCAGAATCGGCTGACATTTTCACAGATACTTTATATAGATCTCTGAATAGGATATTAGCTGGTCCAAAGAATACTTGCTGCACAGACAGTTGCCAGTCTTGCTAATGGAACAAATAGATGGACAGCAAGTGCTTGGCTACAGGAAATCAAGGTGGCTAACAGTGCTTTGTAATACTGGTTCCATATCTCTACACATGACAAGCTGATGTGATGAGGTAGCATGTCCCCTGTGACAGAACAAAATGAAATGGACAGGAAGTTGGTGTTGCCAATAGTGCTTAGGAGCCTGGTTGCTACTATCTTCTTGCGCCTTCACAGGGTACTGACTTCTGTGAACAGATATCTTCAGGATGTACAGGCATAAGAAAGAAGGCTGACACTTCATGGCTGCCTAGTAGCTGCTGTCATCATGATGCTGCATAGGCTATTAGGTTCTGTGATCACTGGCAGATTTCTTCAGGTGGCATAGGCGTCAAGAGGAATAGACAAATTGAGAAGAAACTATTGCTTGCCTGGCAAAGTGTAAGACTGCGTCTCTGCTTTTCTAAGGCTTCTTCTCTGAATGAGGAAAAGGACCAGCTCATGTTTAAGAGGATACTTCTGATGGCTCAAGTCAGCAAATACCTCTATGGGTTCAATCCAAATTTGGCTACTTAAACTCATTGGTTCACAGGCTGTTATCATTAAAGCACTGGGACTTAATTGCACAATTTCTGACCCTTTTCATTCAGGAGAAGAATCTCATGTGTAGCAGTAGTAAAAGGTAATGTAAGAACTAGATGTAAAAGATACAAAACCTGAGGACACGCTCCTGTTAGATACATGACATACTGCCTGACAGAGTAAATACCTGGTGCATTCATGCAGCCTCTGGATAATTGTCAAAAATTACTTGTGCAGAGGAAAAGTCCCAAAAATGTGCACCTTGTGGAATGAACATTCTGACAGCAGACATGAGGCCCATGTTGTCTGTAAATCGAACAGCAAACTCATTTACGAATCTATCCGAAGTAGAGAAATAAACTTTGTGTTTTAAGAGCACAGATAGTGGAGTTTTACTTTCTGACGCATCAAAATGGCTTGATATTTTCTCTACAGGGGTACTGATAAAATAATCTGTCACTTTGTTACTCAATTGATGGTGTCTCAAAGGTGGAGCTCTTGGATTAGATTTTTCTTGAATCTCAATTCCAAACTCCTCCGCTAAGTCCTTATCTTGACTTAACAATTCGTTTCACTGACTGTCTTCATGGAGTTTCACAAAATCACATCTTACTAACGTATTTAGATCACATGCTCTCGACAAGACAAGGTCTTGTTGTGTGACTCTATGGACAAACTGGGAATCTATCAGGAAATGAGTTCCATACACTGAATTGTAAGCAAGAAACCAAAGTTTTAAATGTTCTTAAGAAATCCTTTGGCTTCTGAACTAGACTCTGTTGTGATAATGAATCCAATACACAAGTAAATCTTGAAGTAGGTTTATTCCTCAGAGAAAGATCCTAAACAGCTTCTTGCCAGACACAGCTGGACCAACTGATAACAGAGCCACAGCGGTGACATCATATTAGAATCTCTAGAGCATCATAAGGATGCAGCATTCCAAGCAATAACAAATGTGTAAAATGCAAGCCAGCATTATAGAAACATAACACATCTCCCCCCTTTATAGTAAGGCCAGAAAAAGAAAGAAAAACAAAAACAAATCAACAAAAATAAATAAATAAATAAAAAAATAACTGAGGCTCATGAGTTGAATGAAGAAACATAATCACTCAGATACCCAGGTAACCTTCTTTCACCAGCAGCCCTCAAAACACGTGAACCATCCAACCCATCTCCCTCCCTTGCAGGCGTATCTTGTTCATCAGAAGTATTTGTAACTCCAGAGGAGGGAGTATCAACCCCTTGTACCTTTCCAAACTCTACATCCTTCATCAACATCCAAGGAGAACACCGCTCCTTATCATATGTACCTTCCAAATTTTCTACGTGTTTGGAGTCACCCCTTTGATATAAAGCAACCCGCCTGAGATTCCAAACTTGACCATTAGTTAATCTCACCCAATTGCTGCCCACAGTTTTCACCTTGAAAGGTCCTCTGAACCTGTTGACAAAATTATTATGCCCACCAGGCTTCACTTTCACTAGATCTCCCACATTAAAGTACCGTTTGCCATCCCCATTCAACCACCCTGATTGTGATTCTGCCCCTCTTGTTTTCTCCCTCATCCATGAAGGAAGTAACTTGGAGCCAGCCTCCCTTCCTCGCATCATTCCAAATGGGCTCTTACCTAAGACATCATTCACTGTTGTGCGATACGCCCACAGCATCTCACTCACTGACTCAAGTACAGGTAGACCAGAACCATGAGCCAATTGCATGGTACCCTTGACCATGCGGTTGATGCGCTCCACAAGTCCGTTTCCTTGTGGATTATATAGAGAACAACACACATGCTTTACACCAACAGAATCTAAGAAGCACTTCATTTCTGTAGAGGTCAATTGTGTTCCATTGTCAGTCAACAAAACTTCTGGAAATCCTTCCCTCTTAAAAATTTCTGACAAAACAGCAATGGTAGCTTTAGCCGTTATACTGCTCATAAACGCAACCTCCACCCATTTCGATTTCGCATCCACCAAAACAACCGCAAACCTCTCATTCTCTTTTAAGAAAGAAAATGGCCCGACAAAGTCTAGACACACCTTTTCCCAAACCTTGTCAGCAACAGAAACATGCTGGGGCTCTTTGCTCGATCCAATGCCAACCCTTAACCTCTTCTCAGACTCCTTGCATGCCACACACCTCTCTACCCACTCTCTCACCTGCTGATCCATAGCGGGCCACCAGTACAATTCTTTCAACCTCCTTATGGTCATTGTTTGACCCATGTGGCCTTGATGTGCTAACCCAATCAATCTGCCCCGCAAACCCTGTGGCGGTATAAACTTATCCTGACGCATTAACACCCCATTATCTGTAACAGATAATTGATCTACAACTTTCAAATAAGGCCGAACACCAAGTGGAACAGAACTTTCCCTCCTGGTAACACCCTTCATCATCCTGCGGACACCAATCAAAGTTGCATCCTCTTCCATCTGCTCAATCCAGGTCTTCTTCTGAATAGCACCATCCATACCTTCTACTGCATCATCAATACTTGCTACCACTTCCTCCGTAGAGAGATCCACAACCACAGCCTTCTCATCCGGCAACCTTGACAAACAGTCAGCGACTTTATTGCGCCAACCTGGAACATACTCCACTTTACAGTCAAAATCTTGCAGCTTTACTGCCAATCTTGCTAACCTACCAGAACAATTGCTTATCCCTCCTGGACCCAAAATTTTCAACAACGGTTTATGATCAGTGCGCAACCGAAAATGACTGCCCCACAAAAATACTCTAAAATGACTTGTAGCCCAGGCCGCCGCCAATGCCTCTCTCTCTATAACAGAGTAATTGCGTTCACACTCAGACAAAGAGCGAGAAGCAAATGCTACTGTCCTTTCCACACCCCCACGCACTTGTGCCAAAACAGCACCTATGCCCACGCCTCTTGCATCCACAGTAAGGATATTATCCAAACCACTTTGAAATGGAGTCAAAACACCTGCATGAACTATTTCCTTCTTAATCACATCAAACGCAGATTGTTGCATTTTCCCCCAGCTAAACTTCTTACCCTTCCTTAAGAGCTCCCTCAATGCTTCCGTCTTGTGTGAAAAATTTAGCACAAACTTCGAATAGTATTCCACTAAGCCCATGAAGGAACGTAAAGAGTCCCTATCATGAGGCACACTTGCGTTCGCAATGGCACTAACCAGGTTCTCCTTTGGTCGTATCCCTTCCTCAGTAACAAGATGCCCTAAATATTCCACTTCCTGTGTCTTGAACTTGCACTTTTCCCTCTTTAAGGTCATGCCAGCCTTTGCAATCCTATCCAACACCTTAGCAAGAGCTTGATTGTGTTCCTTTTCATCTTTTCCAAACACAAGTATGTCATCCTGAAATACTACTGCCTTATCAATTCCACCCAAAATAGAATTCATCAAACGCTGGAAGACACTAGCAGCGGAACACAGCCCAAACGGGAGTCTGCAAAACTGGAAAGTGCCCTCCGCAGTAATAAAAGACGTTAGAGATTTAGATTCCGCACTAAGTTCTACCTGATGGTATGCACTGCGCATATCCAGTTTACTGAAAACCTTTGCATCATCAAGCAAAAGGACCAATTCATTTATGTTTGGCAAAGGGAACCTGTCTGATATTACATTTTCATTCAGACTTCTCAGATCCACACAGAATCTGAGAGAGCCATCCTGTTTGTTCGTGATAACGACCGGACTTAACCATTCAACAGCTTCCACTGGTTCAATGACTTTGTCGTCCAAAAGCTGTTGAATTATTTCCTTCACCTTTCCTCTAGCTGCTATTGGAACCCTTCTAGCTGCATGTTGGACCGGAATCGAGTCTTTTTTCAATTTGATGACATGCTGATAATTCCTAAATTTTCCCAGTCTAGGCTCAAATACACCACTAAATTTTTCCAATAAGTCATTCATACTATCCACATTACCTGCATCAACAATCATGACCGGTATATCAGCTGTGGGATCTACCTTGATCCCCAAGTCATATTGGTGTGGCCAACCTAGTATTGGCGGTCCCTCTTCAGCCACATACATTTTTCCATGAGTCTCTCTCCCCCCAAACACTATCTTTGCATCCATGTATCCAACCACTTTAATTTCGTTCCCTTGATAAGATTTCAAAGCAACATCAGATCTGGATAAAACATCACTCTTCCATGTTTCATCATACATAGCTTGAGGTATAATAGTGTACAGTGATCCTGTATCAACCATCAAGGACAATGGCTTACCATTTACTTCAAAATCAGCTCTCGGTCTTGTCCTTCTCTTTTCCAAACCCTCCACCTCTGCCACATCAACATCCCCATTAACAACCACAACCTTGTAAGAGGCTGTAGCATCATTAACACATGCAACTTTATCATTTTGTTGCTTGCACATACGTGCCAAATGTCCTCTTTTGCCACACTTTAAACAATCTTTCCCTACTGCATAGCACTGTTTTGAGTCCGCCATATGGTATGTGCTCCCACATCTAAGACAGTGCTTTGCTGCAATCTTGCCAGATGAGTTATAAAAGTTTTTTTGAAATTTATTTTTACTGTTAAAGTTATTTTGACTCTTGTTTCTGATGGCACAAATACTCTCCGAATCATCTTCCAGAACTGCAACTTCCTTATCTTTATTGTTGCTGGGACTTATTTTCATTTCTCGCATGCACTTCTCCGATTCCTCGACCACCTTTGCAATAGCTATAGCATCTTTCAATGTTGGATTACTTGAGGCCCACAACCTCTCTTGAGTCTTTTTGCAATGACATTGCACAATTAACTGGTCACGAATCATCTCTTCTTGCATTGCTCCGAATTGACATTTGGATGACAATTCTCTCAATCTGGCTACAAATTCATCAATGCTCTCACTTTGTCGTTGAGGCTGTGTATAAAATTTGTGCCTCCTCATGACTACATTGACATGCTTTGCGAACCTTTTTTCTAGTTTCATCTTTGCATCCTTGTAAACATCCTCTATTTCTTCGCCTGAAGGAAGATATTTAAACACATGTTGTCCCTCTTTTCCTAGACAACCCAACAGTAAGGCTTTCTTTCTCACAGCTGGAAATTTTGTGCCATCGAGAGCTACTATATAATTTTCAAAACAGTCTATCCAGTCTTCCCATTCGATAGGGGGCTCTCCTGGAGACATTAGGAATGCTGGAGGAATCACAATTGCAGTGCTCACATCCATTATTGTTTGCAGTACCAGTTACCACCTCACGATGGCAGCGTAATTTACAGCTTGGATTGTACTCTCCTATAAATGAAACGCTCTTAACCAATGAGCTCTCAGTTTACAGAATCTTCTTTCCTTCTATGTTCATACCCATGAAACGAGCAATGAGAGAACCGTCAAGAACTGCTGCACTTAAGTAAGTACACGTTTATATATTTACTTTATCCTACTGCTCACAATAACTGTAATCTGTTGCAGCTTTCCAAAACATCATCTTTGATGTAACTTGTTAAGGTGTTATAATCTTTTAGCCAAAGACTTTGTGGAAAACGTTTTTATTTAACACTCCAGGCTTCTCACACAACTTTATTGTGATACTTCTTACTTCCACTAAATATCGTGTTTAGGTAATCACAATTCGTCACATCCTATGAAAAACAAGGTTTATGTTTCAACTAACAGCCGCACCTCGAGCTTTCCTTCCGTTTTCGTTTTTATTTTTTTTAATATTTTCAGGCATGCAACAGTAATTAAACACAGCTGTGAACTCCTTTGTTCATTTATAGAGGATGGCACTTGATTACCTCGCCGTGTTTACTTTGAAAGGAAGCCTCGAGCACATGAGAACGTTCCTGCTCTCCTTACGCAGGGTGTTTACAATCAATTGGCACACACGAGCTGCTCTTCGCGCTTCACTGTTTGCTTAACATTAACTCTCGCTGCTGAAAGTGTGCAAATGACAATTCTTCAACAAAATACACTTTTACCAGGCTAAAACAATTTCTTGTATATACCATTTAACCAATAGCAATGTCTTTTTTTTTCCACTCGATAATATTCGATTTTAACTTTTGCCTTTCTGCTGATTTCCTTAATAATACTGCTCAATCTTTCCAAGCACTGTTCAATTGAGTTATTGATAATATAATTTGATTTTCGAAACAGTTTCCATTCTCCATTTACTTCTAAATATTTTAAGTTTCAACATGAATTGTTTCACACTCCAAGAATATTATCAGGTTTCTTTCATGCTTGCTCTGCTCCAAGTTAATTCGAGTACTTGTTGACAACACGACTTGATGAATGATTTAAAGGTCGTGAACTGATGAAATAAACACAAGTCTCTTTATGAGCAGAAATCTCGCAATGAATTGTCAGTAGCACGCAAATGTCTATATTTTATGAGCAGACGGTATATAATTAAGTAACAAAGTGAAGTTGATATCTCTTACCAGCTGGCAGGTTTTCATTGAAAAAATAATGTCAAGTTTCAACTTCATTACAGCAGAAAGGTCATCTTATTCAACGAGTTGGGTTCTTTCCCTTTTAGTTTAGGATAATCTATCTTCCTCCAACCAGAGTACTCCTCCTCTTGTCTGGTCAAGAAGTAAACGTCGCCAAATTTGTTGTGATAATGAATCCAATACACAAGTAAATCTTGAAGTAGGTTTATTCCTCAGAGAAAGATCCTAAACAGCTTCTTGCCAGACACAGCTGGACCAACTGATAACAGAGCCACAGCGGTGACATCATATTAGAATCTCTAGAGCATCATAAGGATGCAGCATTCCAAGCAATAACAAATGTGTAAAATGCAAGCCAGCATTATAGAAACATAACACACTCCTTGTCATATTGTTCTGATTCTA
>NW_028249597.1:0-37188 GCF_964263255.1 Lissotriton vulgaris
ACCAACGTCACTGTTTAAAGAACAGCAAAACTTACGCCCCCAAATCCGAAAAAGACGGAGCTTCTTTGGAGGGACGGCTCTCTCCTCCAATGGCTGGCCTCCGTTTAGGAAGCCAGCCAATGGAGGAGAGACAGGCCAGGGAGGCGTCTTCTAAAGCCCTACTAAGAATCATTAAATCTCCTCCCCAGACTGCGCAAGCGCAGCCTTTAGGTCCTCGACCTAAAAAGGGCCAGAGGGAGGACCCAGCTAATCACGGCCCTATTAGCTTATTAGATTCAACCCAGAATATAGTAGGGAAGGTACTACTTGAGAGAATCCACCAATGGGTTAGTGATAATGAGATCCTCTCAGATTATCAAGCGGGTTTCAGGGCAGGTACCGGTACTATTGAGCAGGCCTTTAGGCTTTTGTTGCTTTATTGGAAAGTGGTCGTTTTAGGCAAAGGCAGTCTTTACCTCGCATTCATCGACTTAAAGACTGCCTTTGACCTTGTACCCGGAGGGCAGCTATGGAGAGTGTTGGCAGACATGGGGATTCCATCTAACATCTTGTCCATTCTAGTGAGGCTACACGAAGACACCTTCGCGCAACTGAGATGGGGTCGCGAGGGGCAGAAAATATAACAAGATACCGGTGAGTAGACGGGTCCGCCAGGGATGTGTTCTTGCTCCCACCCTTTTTTCACTATATGTGAATGGGGTTGTTGAGCACTTACTTAAAATACCACCTGGCGGGGGAGCGAATCCCCACCCTCTTATTCGCCGATGATACGCTCCTAATATCAAAGACCGCGGTAGGCCTCCAAAGCCTCCTAGATAACTTTCAGGCCTTTTGTGACCAACGTGGCCTAGTCATAAACACTGACAAAACCACGTTTTTAGTATTAAATCCTCTGAAAAAACTTGGTCGGCTCCCTGTTCTTAATAATGTATCCCTGGAGAGGGTCACTGTATTCAATTATTTAGGTATCCGTATTTCGGATACTATGCAGTGGACCCCCCATCTCCATAAAATGCTGCTTAGTCACAAGGGGGTTGTTGGGGCTCTCTACAAGGAACAGCGTTCTGCCATGACTCGGCCTATTGCACCCGCCATTGACATCTATAAGGCTAAGGGTGTTAGTTCTGCCCTTTATGGTGCAGAGCTTTGGAGTACATCCAATACTGATTTGTTGACAAGGTCCGAGAACAAATTTTTGCGGGGTATCATGTCACTTCCACAGAGTACTCCAGTGATACCTCTTTTGCTTGACTTTGGCTGAAAACCCATTAACGATCTGGCAAAACTTCGACCCTTGCTATTATGGGCTAGATTGTGGCGAGCGCCTGAACTCGCTAAGTACGCTAAGGGGCTAGCGGAGGTGATGTCAAAGGTGGGATGGCAAAAAAATAAATGGCTTAAAGACGTTAAATATCTCCTTGGTAAGTTAGGTGTTGGCGAAGCCTGGGATAGCCGGTCCTCCCCACCAAAGGCAACTTTATGTTTAAAGTATTTTATTGAAGCAGGGTGGGGTAGGACACAATAGGGCAAGGAACAGATAAACCACAGGAGCCGCACAATCAGTGCGCATTATACAGCAGGTACAACAATGCAGTTACAACTTTTCAAGAGGCTTCATCCGACTCGGGAGCACAGCTTTCGCACCTGTGGTCACATACAAATAACGAGGGGGGGGGGAAGGGGGAGGGAAAGAAGGACGGGGTAGGGGAGAGGAAGAGAAAATCAGGGGGGGGGGACAAAGAAAAAATAAAGAAAAAGGAAGGGGGGGGGAAGGGGAAAAGAAAAAGGGGGGGGGAAGGGTGGAGAAGCATCCCCGCTCCAAAAACCTACCCAACCAAACCGAACCCCCAACTACCATACCCCAACCCACCCCCTGTACTGTGCCATTATCTTCAGCTTCCTCTTCATTCAACTCTCCAGTAATCCCCGCTATACAGTGCCGACCCCGCCCGGTCAGACAGGCGGGTCCGGTGGCGGTGTCAGCCTTAACAACCTAAGGTATCTGGGGCAGGTGATCTCCCGAAACTCGGAACATAACAGGCTATGAAAGGGCGCCCACAGTTCTTCAAAGGTATCAGTATCTCCCAGGGCTACTAAGGACATCTTCTCCATTCCAAGGACATGCCATAATCTATGCAACCAGCCAACTACAGAGGGAAGTGTGGTAGTGCGCCAGTGTATGAGAATATTTTGCACCGCTGACCCCAGAGCAATTGCGATCTGTCTACCCCTCTTAGACCTAAGGGGATACATCAGCCCATTTGGCAACCCTAGCAGAACATAGGCAGGGAACCTCGGCAGTTCTATCCCAAAGCATTTGTCCACTTCACCCAAGACCTCTTCCCAATAAGGAGCCAGTAGGGGGCATTCCCACAGTATGTGTGTTAGTGTACCAGTATTGCCACAGTTGCGCCAGCACGTCCCTGGTATTGCCCTGTCCATCTCGTGCAGTTTCTCCGGAGTGCGGTACCAGTAGGTCGAGATTTTGGTGAAGGTCTCCGTAAGACCCGTGTGATAGGCCGAGTGACGTGCGCGGAAGGAGATGTGGTCCCATTCCTTGTGGCTCAACACTCGCCCGATTTCCCGCTCCCACCGTTCCCGACCGGGGTTGTGAATGTGAAAGGAGGGGGGCTGCAGCATTTTATACAAGTCTGAGATCAGTTTAGCGTCCGACGTGCGAGTGATTAACCAGCGCTCATACACCGTGATCTCCCGGTTTGCCGCATCGCGCACCTGGGGTTGCAGTGCCCAGTGACGCGCCTGCATGTATCGCATGCGCTCCGCTTCTGGGAGGCCATAATCCCGCCTCAAGTCCTGGAAGGGGACAACTCCCTCAGGGCTGTACAAGTGATACAAAGTGCAGCAGCGGGCCACCCGCCAGCGCTCATAAGCACCCTGCTCCATCCCGGGGCCGAAGTCCGGGTTGCCAATGAGCGGCGTAAAGGGAGAGGGGAAGGTAGTAAGCTCGTACCTGACAGCTACCGAGTCCCACGTCCGGAGCGGGACCCGCGTCACCAGAGACGCGTAGAGGTTAGGGGGTCGATGGGCCCGCTTCAAGAATGGTATTTCCTGTAGTGTCCTACCCGCCACCGCCTGATCCTGGAACAGCCAGTGCTTATCAGACTCCCATCGACTCCATTCCACCAGATAGCGGAGTTGGGCGGCCTGGAAATATTTCCGCAAGTCCGGTATCCCCAGCCCCCCAGAGTCGGGCGTCAGCATAGCGATGCTCCTCTTGATCCTCGGTCTGCGGCCCTGCCATACGAACCGCGCAATGGCAGACTGTGGCTCCGCAAGCCACCCCGCGGGGGGCTGGAGCGGCAACGCTCTGAAGAGGTAAAGCACCTGAGGCAGGAGGGTCATCTTCACCGCGGCCACCCTACCGAGTAGCGACAGCGTACCCTTATCCCACCGGCCTAATTCCTCCCTGATTTTCGTGCTCAAAGCCGCATAATTGGCCTTGACCATCTCTGGGAGGGAGGGCGCCAACAGGATCCCCAAGTACGGGATCCGGTCCTTGGACCAGCTCAGAGGGTAAAGCCTCTGTAGTTCCGCTCTAGTGGCGCTAGTAAGCGAAATGTCAAGGGCGGCTGACTTCCCCAGGTTCACCTTGAAACCCGCCACGTCGGCGAATAGGTCCAGTTCCTCAACGCAAGCCGGCAGCGACCTCAGCGGGTCATCTAGCGTCAGAATGACATCATCCGCATACAGGCTGATCGCATGATGGAATTCACCCATCTTGACACCGACAATGTTGGGGTTCCGCCTAACCCTTTGAGCAAATGGCTCCATGTATAGGGCAAAGAGCAAAGGGGACAGTGGGCACCCCTGTCGCGTACCCCGTTCAATGGAAAAGGGTCGAGAGCTGCCTCCGTTCACTCAGACTACTGCAGATGGGAACCGGTAACAATTGAAGATCAGATGACGGAACTTCTCCCCGATCCCGAACTTGCCCAGGAGCTTCTCTAGGTAGGGCCAATGCACCCTATCAAAAGCCTTCTCCGCGTCTATGGACAGGAGCATCCTCTCCCCTGGGATCCTGGAAGCCTTCTCAAGGATGTGGGTCACCCTCTATGTGTTGTCTACTGTTTGCCTACCAGGCACAAAGCCCGCTTGGTCCGAATCAACCATGCCCGGGAGGTGCAACGCCAGACGTGCAGCTAATATACTGGTGAACACCTTCAAATCTGTGTTCAGCAGCGAGATAGGACGGTAGGACCCACAGGCGGTCCTGTCCTTGCCCGGCTTCGGGATCACGGAAACCGTGGCCTGGAGAAATTCGGAGGGGATGGCACCCGGCTCCGCAAAGGAGTTGAAAAGGCGGGTCAGTAGGGGCGCCAACTCCTGACAGAAGGTCTTATAAAACAGAGGGATAAAGCCGTCCGGACCTGGGGCCTTGCCCAATTTGAGCCGGGATATCGCCGTGATCACCTCCTCGACACGGATGTCGCGCTCCAGATACTGAGCCTGATCCAGTGTCAACGACGGGAGCGGAACCGAATCCAGATAGTCCACCTCAGCCTGGGCCGAGGGGGCCTCTCCGGTGTAGAGGTCAGCATAAAATCTGCGAAAGACGTCTGCTATTTGCTCGTCAGCCGTGACCCTACCTCCGGTCGGGTCAACTAGTTCCTTCACTCGGTGCTGTTGGTGCTGCACCCTAAGTTTGTTGGCCAAGAGCCGCCCGCACCGATCGCCCCCTGTGTAATATTTGTGTTTCAGGCGGAGCATCGCATACTCCGCCCGGTCCGTATCAAGGGCTGCCAACAGTTTCCGTGTCGCCTTCAACTGCCTCCAAACCCTGGGGGCCCCTGTCCTATGATGAACCTGTTCCAGCTCCCTCACCTGCCGGGTGAGCTCATCCCTCTTGAGCTGTCGGTCCCTATTCTCGGCCGAGGAGACGGCTATAAATTCGCCGCGGAGCACCGCCTTCAGGGCTGCCCACTGTGTCGCACGAGAAGTATCCTCATTATCGTTCACGGTCTGAAAATCCAAAATGGCCGCTCGGATCTGGTCCACCACCGACCGCCTGTGCAATAGCGTGTCTCGGAGCCGCCAGACCCCTCTCGGCCGAACCACCGGCGGCAGAGTGAAAGCGCCCTCCACCGGCGCGTGGTCGGAAAGAGAGAGAACCCCCATATCTGCATTCGAAGCCAGAAGGAGCATTGGACCCGACACAAGTAGATGGTCCAGTCGCGCATAGGATCTGTGGGCATGTGAGAAGTAGGAGTATGCGCGGGTGGTAGGGTGAAGGTGGCGCCACATGTCATGCAAGTCCAGCTCCTCAAGTCGAGTGCGAATCGAGCCCGAAAGCTCACCCAACTGGTGGCGCCGCTGCACAGACCTGTCCATTGCCGCATCGAAAACCAGGTTCAAATCACCCCCCAACACTATATGCCTATCAGAGGTGGACGCCACGTCCTCCAGAGCCCTGTGCAAGAATTGGTCCTGATGATCATTGGGGCAGTAGACGGTGCCAACAGTCAGTGCTAAACCCCCCATCTTTTTTTTTTTTTTTTTTTTTTTTTTGAAAACCTTTATTTACAAGTGCACGATACACAGCGTCTGCCTACAACCCCACCGGGCCGGCCGCTATGACAAAAACTTGTTGAACAAAAAATGTTATATCAGGCAGAACGTTGCTGGAGCAATCTATCACATCAACATTATCAGCAAGAGCGTAGTATCATACAAATCAGGATAAGAGAGGTTTAATTTTATGTTTTTGTTGAACTGAACACAAACAAACAAACACATGGTATCATGGTGGCAAGGGTTGCTGGAGGTGGGAGGAGGGGAATGGATATAGGAGAGAAAGCGAGTGTAGGGGGGGGGTGGCGCGCATAAGAGAGCAGAGCATTTGGTGAGTGGAGGAGAGGAACGGAAATCACGGAGAGGAGGGGAGAGGGACTTCGTAGTCAAGTGGAGGAGAACAGATGTCTCCACGATAAGTGTTCCAGGGAGTCCAAACTCTGGACCACTTCCCAGGGCGCCCCCGGGCCTCATATACCGTCTTCTCTCGAAACATGGACCAGTCCATGTTTTCTTTCCAGGCACTGAGCACTGGCGGTCTAGGGGAGCCCCAGAGCTGTGCGATATCCCTCTTCGCGATCATATTGCCCAGGGTGACCCAAAGCGTCTGGGCAGCAGTGCAGTCAGACGGTTCCCACACATTCAACAGACAACGACGCGCCTCAGGAAGCAAGGGGACCCCCGTGACACGACTCATAACTTCATGCACCCTCGACCAATACGCTACAATCACTGGACATTCCCACAGAACATGAAGAAAAGTACCATCCATCCCACACCCACGCCTGCAGCGTCCGTCAGCAATCAGACCCATTCGCACCAGACGCACTCCAGTAAGATACACGCGATGGAGGATTTTCAATTGGACAAAGCGAAGTCGTGCAGGAATAGCCACCTCCTTAGGGGAGGACACGGCGGACTGCCAGTCCTCGTCGTCCAATTCAAGTCCGTCAGCAGTCCAGGAAGCCCGGAGCTTCTCGAGCTGGTCAGCTCTATTATGGATGAGCTTTTTATAAATTAAGGAGATGGTACTGTCTGGGACATGGCCATCTAGAACTCGATCCTCCAAAGGGGAGGACTGCGGAACATCAGTACCGGAGGGGAAGACAGAAGACAAGGCATGTCTGACCTGCATATAACGGAAGTACTCCTTATCGTCGAGCCGGTACTCCAGCTTTAGTGATTCAAAGGACTTAACCGCGCCACGTGTCCAAAGGTCCCCCACAGTACTAATCCCAATCATGTCCCATTTCTCAAACCCCTTCGTCTTCCACAGGTTGCCCAGTCGCTCCGAGTCGTATAGTGGCGTCATACGTGTCAGTCTACCACCCCAGCCCGTGGCCACCGTAGCATCTCGCCATGCCCGCACTGCACATTTCGTTGGGCCCGTAAGGAGTCGAAAGGGGGCTTTAGAGTATAGCGCCCTATTAAAGTTGCCGCTGGGCAACAATAGCTTATCCAAAGCAAAGGCGGGGGCTGGCTCCGGAGAATATGTCGCATGGTTGATGGCGCTCAGGTGCGAGGCCCAGTAGTACCGTCTAATATCCGGTAGCGCAATACCCCCATCGTACCAGGAGAGTGTGAGCTTAGATAAGGCAATTCGGGCACGGCCATCCCAGATAAGTTGCCGCTGTAAACTTTCGACTTCATGGAAATAGCGGGCTGGAACGGGGTCGAAGAAATTTTGCAGGGCATAGAGGAAGCGGGGAAGCGACATCATCTTAAAGAGCGCCGCCCGGCCCAATGGGGATAAGGGCAGTTCGCGCCATCGCCGAACATCCTGCTTCAGCCTGCGGAGCGGAGCATACAAGTTCCGCTCATAGCGGACCGAAGAGATCATGGATACATGGACCCCCAGATACTTAAAACCGTCAGTCGCTACCAGGATGGGAAATCTACGGGGGAGAGGCGGTAGAGTACCAGCTATGGCGTAGACACAGGACTTGGTCCAGTTAATGACCAGCCCCGAGTTCTTACCGAAGGACGTAAGGACGTCGAAGAGGACATATGAGTGACTTCTGAGGGGAAGTAAGATAAAGGAGGATGTCATCCGCATACAAGGAAACACGATCCTCGAGGTCAGGGGACCATCGGATCCCTTTGATCGAGGGTTCCCACCGGAGCCACGCGGCTAGAGGTTCGAGTGCCAAAGCGAACAAAAGCGGAGAAAGGGGACATCCTTGACGTGTGCCACGGCCCAAAGGAAATGGGTCTGAGCACCTCCCGTTCACAGCGACCTGAGCTAGCGGCTGTTCATAGAGAAGCTTGACCCATGCGATGAAGGTGGGGCCAAAGCCAAATTTGGCGAGGACTGCCCATAGATAAGGCCATTCAATGGTGTCAAATGCCATCGTGGCGTCAAGGGAGGCGATCACTGCTGGCTCGGCGAGAGTAGAAGCTCTCGCGAGGACACTGTGGAGCCTACGTAAATTAAGAGCAGTGTTCCTGTGAGGGATGAACCTGGATTGATCCGGATGGATCAAGTCGCAGATAACAGCGAGCATCCGATTGGCCAGCACCTTCGCAAGGATTTTGGGTTCCGCATTAAGGAGGGAGATGGGGCGGTACGAGGCACAGCGGTCACGAGGTTTGCCATCCTTATAAATGACCACTATGGTAGCAAGGCGCTGCTCAAGGGGGAGGCATCCGGTCTCAACCGCCTCAAGAAACATGTGACGCAGATGAGCGGCCATCTTGTCAGGGCAAAGTTTGTAGAGTTCAATGGGGAGTCCGTTAGGGCCCATTGCCTTACCCGAGCGAAGGGAACGGATTGCGAGGGCAATCTCGTCGACAGTAAGGGGGGCCTCCAAAGCGAGGCAGTCCTCATCAGACACGGTAGGCAGAGCAATGTCACGCAGGAGGAATCTGGAGTCGGCCTCATCTCGATCACTAACAGGCGTATAAACCATACGAAAGTGGTCAACAAAACACTCAACAACCTCACCCGGATCCGAGACAGTAACACCAGAATCACGAACAATGGAGGGAACAACACGACTCGCACGATCAGTCCTATCCAGCCATGCGAGAAGCTTGCTAGCCTTGTCACCCACATCGTACAGTCGACCAAGTTGATTAGACCGCATCAATTTAGCAGCATCCGTGACACAGGCCTTATAGTCTGCTTGTTTCAGTTCCAATTCATGCAACAGTGCAGGCGTGTCATTCCCACCCAACTCACTTTCAAGCGCAGTGATTTCAGTTTCAAGAGCCACAACAGTCTCCCTCTTCACCCTACGCTCAGTAGCAATGAGTGACAGGGCGGAACCCCGAATAACCGTCTTGAAGGCCTCCCAGAGAACAGTGGGGGAAGTGACAGAGCCCAGGTTCTCAGAAAAATAGCAATCTATTGCTTTAATCAATTCCGAGCGGAGCCGGGGGTTTTTAAAATGCCAGGGGGGAATCGGGGGGACTCTGTTACCATGCCGACCACCCACAGAAATCGTGATCAGCAGGGGGGAGTGGTCCGAGATACCCCGGGGAAGGTGCCGAATCTCACGAACAGTGGACAAAGTGGAGGCTAACATAAAAAAATAGTCAATACGGGAGAGGCTGCCGTGCGCGCCAGAATGAAAAGTGTATTGTTGGAGCGTGGGATGTAGTGAGCGCCAGACATCTACTAAGCCAAAAGTGTCAGCCATTTCACTGAGCCACATCTGGGACTGTGGTAATACTCTAGGGGGTAGTCGGTCGCAGTCGCCGGACATGACAGAATTGAAGTCCCGGCCCAGGACCAACAGGCCGTCTGGCAGCCCAAGAAGAGTCCTACCTAAATCAGCATAAGTGGTAGCCTGCAGTCCCGGGGGGATATAGACAACAACAAACACGACCTGTTTACCCTCCCACCTCCCCGAAACAGCAGCATACCGCCCACGCTCATCAAGGATAACATCATCAATAGCAAGAGCAAGGGAAGACTTTACCATAATACCCACACCCCGGGAACCCGAAGTGAAACCCGCATGTGCAACCAGTCGATAACCCCGGCGGTCTAATGCCTTGCAAGCGTTACCAATCAAGTGGGTCTCTTGAAGGAACACAACATCAGGGGCGTGGCGCCTCAGAAATTGCAGTACAATGCCCCGCTTAATTCTATCCCCCAGACCATTCACGTTCCAGGAAAGAATCCGCAGTTCACCCCCCCCCCATTATGGCAGAAACATTCCACACCCACCCCCCAGCAGGACCCACTATGAAAAATCATTGCAAGATATAAAATACCATGAAACAGAGAACAGAACAAATGAAACGAAACACAAACCAGTCCCCAAACACCGACCCCAGAACCCAAACCCGTTACAACACCCCCCTCCCTGCACCCCTGCTGACTAAAAAGCCACCCCCAACTGCAGTGTGCCTGTCGCCCCATACTTCTACACAAAGAACCCCCCGAGGAGGAAGGGAGAAATCACCCGTTACCGCACCGCCACGGGCAGAGTCATCAGAGAATAAGTCAATATGTACAGTACGTTGCATAGTCTCAATCGGAACCTCCAGGGCATCTGTTACTCCTGGGCCTCTGCACCACTCTCCGCGCCACCAGGGCCTCCGCTCCCAAAGTCATCTGCCGGCAACGAGTCCAACCAGTCGGCAGCACGTTCAGGTTGATCAAAGAAATAGGCACGTTCCCGATATTCAATCCGGAGCCGGGCCGGAAACAGTATGGCGTATTTCAGTCCCCGGTCCCTTAGGCGACGCTTCACTCCGAGGAAACCAGATCTTTGCCGCTGCACTTGAGGAGTGAAGTCGGGATATATGGAGATAGAGTTATTGTCATACTTCAGGGGACCATGCTTACGGGCGGCCTGGAGGATAGCATCCCTGTCCCGGTAATGAAAAAGCTTGGCAATGATAGGCCTCGGCGGATTCCCCAGCTTCGCTTGACCTCCGGGGAAACGATAGGCGCGCTCAACGGCAAAGAACTTACTAAGCCCTGCCGGGGCCAGGTGGGCGACTATCAGTTCCTCGACCAGCAGATCGGTCGCTACCGAACCATCGCCTTCCGGAACTCCAACAAGGCGTATGTTGTTCCGCCTGGCCCTGTTATCATAGTCCTCCATCCGCTTGAGCAGCAAGTCGTGCGATGCACGCAGATTGCCAATTTCGGACTGCGCCTCAGCCATGTCGGTCACCAGGCTCGACGTTTTAAGATCCAGTGCCTTCACCCGCTCATTCGTTTTGGCCAGGTCGGCTCGGATCAGAGTCACATCCACCGCCACCGTGTCAATTTTGGTCACCACGGCCTCAAACTGTTGGCCCATGTCGGCCTTAAGTCCAGTGATGGCAGCCATTAGGTCTTGGAGCGATACTTCCGACGTGGACGATGTGTCCGTTTGAAGTCCTTCAGCACCCATGCATACGGTCCCGGGGGAGCCTCTCGCCTGGGTATAGCGTTCGATCATGTTCGTTTGGATCGATCCCCCCCGGGTCGCAGCTTTCCGGCGTCTTTCGGCCTCCACTTTCGTCGCCATCTCGCCTCCAGAGTTGGGTGGCTAGCCAAAGGAGGTGATGAACAGGTAGAAAAGTCTCGAAACTCCGATGCGCCAATGAAGCAGAGGTGTAGCGGCCTCCTTGCCAGTCCAACCGAGGATCGTTCAGATCGAGAGGGCAGCAGGCGAGGCAGAGTAGGAGGAGACAGGAACAAAGGGAAGGAAACCGAAAGTGAAAGCAATACACCTCCGGCGGGCCAGATGCCAGGCAGCCGTTGTTGTTCAATTACATGTCGGCCACAGTGGGCAGCCGAGTCCCCGGCCGCGCCAGCGGGCAGGCCAGAAAGTTCCAAGTTGCAGAAAAATGGTCTCCAAGGTCCGATTTCGACCGGAAAAGGATCAGTAGCATCAGCGATGATAGTGCTGCAAAAGCCCGTCAAAATGACCAGGATAGGTGAAGGATAGATAAAGGAGGACGGCGCGGGTCTCGGGAGCTCTCTGCTCACGCGACCATCTTGGATGCCCGCGTAGCTCCTCCTCTCAACCCCCCATCTTGATCTTATATGCCAGAAGTCTCCCTTTCTGTTCTGCTACCTTGCACACGACCTCTCCCCTGAACCCTCTAGAGAACAAGATCGCCACCCCTGCCGTCTTGGAGGCGCTAGAGGAGAACAGCTGCGTGGGGAACTTGGGGGTATGCATTCTTGAGCAGTCCTTAGCTAGCAAATGGGTCTCCTGCAGCAGGCAGATATCCGCCTGTGAGTTTTCCAACAAGGATAACACTGCCCGCCTCTTAACCGGGTTATTCAGCCCTTTCACATTTAGAGTGAGCACTTTAAGAGCCATCAAGGAGGGGAATCAGTGGGGCAAATACCAAGAAGCAAAGCCCAGCAGGCAAACCCAGCAGGCACCACTCGAGGCCTCAACGCAGAGCAATTTTGAACAGTCCAACGGCACAGTACAGTCCCCAAACCCCAACACCCCGCAACTAGAAAGACCCCCCCTGCCCCCCGAGATCCCACACAACCAAATCTACACCTCCCCCAGCAACAAGCCCCCCCTTTAGGCCCCAAAACCAAAACATCCCCCCGCCAGTCCCGTCCCCACACCCCACTTCTCAAACTTTGCAAAAAAGACATTGTCCCAGTCCGGTCCTTAATGGACAAGGCTGTGGTAAATCAGTCTAGTGGACGTCCAGCCACCATCTCCAGCACTCGCCATTCCTCCCAGCCCTCCCCCCGAATCCCCGTACCTGCAAAAGGAACAAGCTAGAGTAGACTCCCCCCGGAGTGAGTTCAGGCCGTCAGGGCCACTTCGCCATTTGCCGCAACCCTGGAGGCCTCCTGGATGGCGGCCGCCATGTCCGCCCGGATCGTGGGCGAGCCCGGTCGTTCCGCCGGAGGAGAGCCCCTCTCTCCCACCTGCTGCCATCCGTCACGAGTGCTGCGCCTCCGCCGCGGAGCCGGGGTATCCGTATCTGATGCTGTGAGGCCCAGCACCGCGCAGACATCTTGGAGGGACCGGAGCTGGTGCAAAACACCGTTCCATCTAAAAATCAGGCGAAAAGGGTGCCCCCAAGAGTACTGTGTCCCTTGCTCCCGAAGGAAGTCAGTAGCGATCTTGAATGATTTCCTCTTCTGCAGCGTGACCGTGGATAAGTCCTGAAACAGGGTCACAGGGTGGTCTCGGAATCGGAAAGGTTGCTGCCCACGCGCTTCTCGGAGGATCCGCTCCTTCAGGGGGAAGTCTGGGAGGAAGGCCAGAATTTCCGGGGCGGGCGCCGTGGCTCTGCGGGGGCGACCCACCCGATGTGCTCGGTCTATGCGGATCCGAAAGTCTTCCGACTCCCCCAGGATCGCACGAAAGAGGGCCATCAGGTATGCAGTCACGTCTTCACCCTCCTCGCCGGACGGCACTCCGCGGACCCGGATGTTATTCCGCCTGGACCGATTTTCAAGGTCCTCGGCGTGGGCCTGCAATTCAATCTGTTGTTCCCGCAGTCGCAGGACCTCCTGCTGCAGATGGGTGATCTCCTCATCCCTGGAGTGACCCGCTTCCTCCACTGTGTTGACACGTTCCCCCAGGGAGTCCATCTCTCTCCGTACCTCACGGACCTCCCCGGCCACCTCACGCTTGAGCGTTTGAAAGTCCTCCCGTAGGGAGCTGAAGAGCGACTCAAGAAATGATCTCGTCACTGGGGGTTCTCCGCCATCTGCACCCCTGGCCGGGGCCGGGGAGGTCGTGGTGGGTTGGGTTCCTCCACTGCGTAGGGCGCCGCGTCCCAGCATGTCCGGCAAGGTTCGGTCGCCCCTTCTCTGTCCTCTAGCGTTCGACATTTCAGCTGAGTAGAGGACGTCGAAGCTTACTGTCCGGCAAAGAAAGCAGCCGTACCGACGCGGCTATACACCAGCCAGGGGCAGCGCCACACAAAGAGCACTAGGAAGGCCGAGATGCCAGGCCGGAGTTCACAAAATGGGCGCCCTGTGATAGCGAGAGGCCAACGCCCAAGATGGAGGACCCTTCTCCGTCTCGGGTCCGGAATCTAGAAATCCGGCCGGTAGGCAAACTCACGGAGCGATGGTCGCCGGGCCCCGCAATGCCAGGGGGAGATCTGCTCCAGGAGCACAGTTCCACTGCTCCACCACCGACAGCAGGCCGAAGCGGCCTCTCAATACGAGCTCCCTCAAGCCACGGGCCGGCGTAGCAAGTCGATGCCGGCTCCGCCTCCGCCCCTCACCTCCGCTCAGCTCCGCTCCGTACATCCACCGTTGGACAGCTCCGTTTCGCTCGCGAAGCCGCTGCCGACTCCCACTCGGACAGTACAGGCACTGCTGCGAGCTTCACACACAGGAGGCAGAGCGCTCCGTCAGGCTCCGAGGGTCGGGGGACTCGCGGCTCCCGGCCCACACACAGGCCGCTCAGCGGGCGTCGACCCAGGCGTTACCGGTCAGGATCTCACCCCCGACGGCGCAAACCAGGCTCAGCAGTCGCTCCACACCTCTACCGGGGGCACCAGGCTCAGTCGCCGCGTGATCCGGGGGGGAATCAGCGGTTACAAGCGGTGCAGGAATTCAGGGGTCCGGGAGCTCCCAGCGAGTGCGACCTCTCAGCCCGCCATCTTGGCCACGCCCCCCAAAGGCAACTTTAAAGACCCTGTATTGGAATTGGGTCACCAACATAGTTAGTACAAACCTATTTCTTGGCAGGTTAGCGAAAGAGTTCCTTGAACATAAGGAGCTTCCATCCCGGGAACTTTATTTAGACCTGGTCTGGAAACCTTATGACAGGGCTTTATACTTTCAGTTTAGGGTTGGGTCTCTTCCAGTTCGCGCCCTAACTGCCCACTGGAAGCCGCCCTCCCAAACTGTTCCTTTCTGCCCCTTTTGCCAAACAAGTGAAGAGTCTGTTCCCCATATACTGTTTGTTTGCTCCGCCTATGTCCGACCAAGGCAAGTATGGCTTAAACCCATATGTCGGACTATGGGAATTAGGCATTCTAGCGCGGCACTACATATTTTAATATCGGACACCCGGCCATTGTATGCCTGTGGTGTTCTTATCCTGGACATGGTCCATTAGAGCCAAAAGGCTAGCATCTAATGTTTAATTCTTTTTTAACCAAGGATATCCTTAAAATTTAACTTTTTATTCCTTTTTACTCTTTTCTGATAATCATGTATTTTAAGATTGAACCCTGTAAAGACCCTGTATTAATCTTAAATTTAACAGTCAATTTTATATTTGCACTAAATGTTATTTGTTTGTACTACTGTGATGCTTTTGTGATTTGACTTATCGAAATAAAGTCTTTTGACTGACTGACAAAGTATAAGATGTTGATTGAGCATTTAAAACTGAACATTCCACTTGAAAGAGGTGAACTGGTCCATATTTATGAGGGCAACCAAGGAGCCAGAGGATTCGGTGCATGCTTATGAGAGGTTAATGCAGATATATAAAAAAGAACAGTGAAATAGAGAACCTAGCCCTGAAGGCATTAGTGATTTTGTTTCAGAGTTTGTGCTTGGGTTTCGCACCGAGCTTAGTTCTCAGATATAAAAGAATGTGATGTATTGGCAGACAAAGTTGGAAGATGTGATCCAGAAGAGCGCATGGTATTCTAGTGATACTCAAGGGGCCAAGTAGAGAAAGATTAAGGAGAGGTACAATGTGGCACTGACAAAGTTGTCACACAGAAGTAGGAAGAGGAGTTCTTCCATGGTGGATTTGGGTTTGGTTTCTGCTTCAAATATGCTCATGGGTGTGCATGGAGTTGGTGATCAAGGTGGTGTTCAGTAAGCATCTACAGGTAATATTGTTCCTCAAGGAGGCAGAGGTTTTATTGATGATTTGTAGGCAAATGTCAGCATTAGCACCCAGAAAACGAGCACCCCATGCCATATTTGTAACAAGATTGGGCATTGGACACAAGTGTAGACTAAATCCTAACAGAATTTAAAAGTGATGCTCCTATGAATTTTTAGAACATGAATGTAATGTCTAAGAGTGGGGTGATACAGTCAATAGACCCAGCCCAACTGATCCCTGTGCAGAAGATGCAAAATCAGAGACTGAAACAGGCACAATTGGGCAAATGTCAGCAATAGCACCCAGAAAACGAGCACCGCATGCCATATTTGTAACAAGATTGGGCATTGGACACAAGTGTAGACTGAATCCTAACAGAATTTAAAAGTGATGCTCCTATACATTTTTAGAACATGAATGTAATGTCTAAGAGTGGGGTGATACAGTCATTAGACCCAGCCCAACTGATCCCTGTGCAGAAGATGCAAAATCAGAGACTGAAACAGGCACAATTGGGCAAATGTCAGCATTAGCACCCAGAAAACGAGCACCGCATGCCATATTTGTAACAAGATTGGGCATTGGACACAAGTGTAGACTGAATCCTAACAGAATTTAAAAGTGATGCTCCTATACATTTTTAGAACATGAATGTAATGTCTAAGAGTGGGGTGATACAGTCATTATACTCAGCCCAACTGATCCCTGTGCAGAAGATGCAAAATCAGAGATTGAAAAAGGAAAATTGCCACAATGCCCCAGTCGTGCAGCAAAACATGCATGTATAATTTTTGATAAACACCCAGGCGTGCCACTCAACAGTTTGTCCGATTAAGGTTTCAAACCTACCTATCTCGGGAACAGAAATCCAAGTTCTATGTACCACCGAACAGAAGATCACAAATCACATTTCAGCAAATGTCCCTGAAAAGATTGGTCTCAAGGGGCATGGCAAAGCAACATGGCCGACAGGACGTGAGCCCTAGAGCTCTCGACCATTCAATGAGATAATTCACTCAAGTCCGGCATAATCCTGCTCTTAGAGTGCTAATGATCATCGCCCATGCCACAGAGTCAGTGTGGGGTGCCCGAATCCTGATGTAGCACAGCAGGGACCAGCCATTAAGTATCCTAGCCTATATGCAGCAAGTGGACCGTGCTGGCGATACTCAGGTGGCCTGAACAGTGCAGCAGGGTGTAGGCCGTGGCTTCTCATGGTGAGAGATGCCAGACGACTGATAGCCCCAGCGGATTGGTTCATTGTTGCTTGTGCTGCCTGGGCTTCTCCTGACCCAGATGGAGAGGTGAGGGGACCTAGTGGTGATGTTGCTGCTGCTGGGAGACGCCCAGGGGCCCCCGTCTTGGGGGTGCTGTCTTGCCTCCACCCCGCTTGAAACATGCCACGTATGCGCCCTTCTGGTCGGCAGATCCTATTTCCTGATCTTTCCCTGAGGGGTCTGTGCTCCATTACACAGGTCACGGTGGACGCTTTGGAAGAGCAGGGTTGCGGCGGTCACGGTGCTCCATAAGCAGGCATTGAAGAGCGGCCTTGCGGGGTCTGCCACATTCCCCAGGTGTGCCTGCGGGCTGGTGGCTGGCGGGGACCAACTTTGACGGTAGCGCTTGAGTGGCAGAACTTCAGCCCTGATGGAGCAGGAGTTCCCGGGTGGTCTGGGACCTGAGGGGGACCAATGAGCTCCAGTAACCACCCATAAAAGACTGCACTGTGTGTGGTGCCCCTGCTTCAGTGAGCCTTTGGCCCTGGGAGAGACTGCTCCTGTATTTACTAGAGCAGTGCTTGGGCTCAAACTGCTACAGCACCGCTCATGCTTGCCCTGAGATCAGGAGGGGCAGATCTGGTGGCCCAGCCTGCTAAAGTGCAAAGGGGGGTGGTACTGGCTAATACTTGCAGATTGGTTGCCTGGAGGGTGGCCCTCGTTGCAGCGATAGTGGCCCGCTATGGTCGAGCTCGTCCCACATTATTTTTTTTTTTAACCTATTTTATTTTTAACTGTGACAGTTGCATTACATACAGTCGGAGAGTGTCGCGCCTCACCCAGGGCAGCACAACCCAATGTTCACTAGTCAAACACAACCTTTCAGCCCACATCCCGGAGGTCGGGCAGCGTTAATTACAAGTCATTGCAGCTCTCCCCTGATTATGGTACATGTCATATATAAAAATTGCAGTCACTTTTTTTTTAACAATTATACAACCCAACTACAAACGATGCCATCGTCTCTACAATGTGCCCCGTGAACCTGTGGGGCGTCCCTATATGTTCTGTTGGTGCCCGTTTAACTTTGGATCAGTAGGAGGCCCCTAACGTGATGTCAGCCCCATCTGACATGAGCTATAACAGCCTACTCTAAATCACACCTCTGCTGGGGTCTGAGTATCATCAGCATGTGGCCCAGTGGCACGGTTCTCCTCGCTCCTCCCCTCCTCCTCTGCAGTCGCAGCCAGGCGCCTTTTGTATTCTACGTATAACCCCCAGAAATTCTTAGGCATGCTTTTCAGTGGTAAAATGTCACTGTAATTCTCTGTCTGAGTGCAACAGTAGGTCAAGTCTCTGGCCCAGTGCTCTATCTTAGGAAGCGGGCCCCTCATCCAGCATCTAGCCAGCCTCCGTTTTTCTAACAACATTCCCATATCCACTAAGCGTCTCTGAGCTTTGGGTAGACCCTTCGAGTATCCCAGCATGGCCAGGGCAGGGGATGGGGCTATTACGTCATCCAATATCTTACCTATAGTATGAAACACTTTGTCCCAATATTGCTGCACCCCCTGGCATTCCCAGGATTGGTGTAAGAACCCTGCGTTACCTGCCCCACATCTGTCGCAAGTCGCATCGTCAAGCAGGCCAAATCTGCACATTCTCTCCAGGGTGTGATAAACTTTATTGATAAATTTAAAGTGTAGCAATTGATGTCTTCCATTTAGGAAAATCCGCCTCGTGTTAGTGCAACAGTAGATCCACATGTCATCGTCAACCCCCATCCCTAAGTCACTTTGCCACTCAAGACGTGCCCTACTATACCCTGTCGCTCTACCTGTTATGGTCATCCTATACAGGGTGGAAACCATTTTTCGGGGGGAGGTTGTCTTAATCACATGCATGAGTTCTAACAATTCTGCCGGTTCCATTAAGTCATCACCCAGTTGCTCCCGCCAGGCTCCTCTGAATCTGTGAAATTGGAATCTCTGTAGTCCAGTGGGCACCGTTTCTGGTGGGAGCACGTCAGCAAACGATTTAAGCGACCCCCTTTGAACATATCGCCAGCCTTAGTTATGCCCAAGTCGTTCAGCACAGAGACCACACCTTTTTCTGAGCACGGTGAAAGCCAAGCCATCCACTCAATAGGCATCAGTGGGGAATACAGTAGCGCTCTGGAGTAGGATTGCATCAGAACCTGCCATGCGTGTCTGGGCGAGTTTAGTGAGTCTAGCAATCCCGTGCGCCTGTCTACTGGATCAAATATTATAGCTGGCAGTGGCTTAGGAGCCGCATAGAGTCTCTCAAGCTGAACAAATGGTGCATTCTCCTTGTCATGTATCCAGCTATGAACATGCGCACCCTGCGCCACTCGGAAGTATAGCTCAAAGTCCGGAGCACCCAGACCTCCGAGGTGATATGGCAATACCATGACGTTCCACTGCACCCTAGCTTGCTTCCCCGCCCATGTCAGTTTTATCATCAAGGACTTAAGGCGAGTGAAGAAGCATTTCGGCAAGACCATAGGTATGTTAGTGAAGAGATACAGTAATCTAGGCAATACGATCATTCTCATGATCGAAATTCTACCTCTCAGCGAGAGCGGGAGACCCATCAAGACATTCACATTGTCTTCTTGTCCCGCCATAGCGGTCCCATAGTTTTCTCGCATAACTACGTTCGGGTCTGTGTGCAATTGTATCCCCAGATACTGCGCCTAATCTGTGGTCCACCTCAAGGGATACTCCATCTCGAATTGCTCCGTAGCCGGGGTCAGAGGGAACGCGATAGATTTATTCCAGTTAACCGTTAGCCCTGAGAGAGCCCCAAATCGCACCACCTCTCGCAAGAGTGGCGCCAGGTTTTGTTCCGGCTCCCGGACATACAGAAGAGTGTCATCCGCGTAGGTCGAGATGATCAAGCGATAATTGGGAAAATTTAGCCCTCAGTGACTATGGTACTCCCGCATCGCACAAGCCAGCGGTTCCGCACCAGCGCGTAGAGTGTGGGCGACAAGGGGCACCCCTGACGAGTGCCTCCCTGAATAAGGATCGGGTCCGTCACTCGGTTTCCAAGGCGTACACGAGCTGTCAAGTCGGAGTACAGAGCTGCCATCATCTGCAAGAACCCCTGGCCTAGTCCCAGCCTCGTTAGAACCACTCTCATAAAAGGCCACTCCACCGAATCAAAAGCCTTCTCCATATCTAAAAACACAGCTATCGCCTTCCGATCCTGAGAGGTGTGCTGGAGAGCTCCAAACACAGTTACTCGTCCCACATTATTAAATGCAACATTGGACTGTTTGCCTAGGGGAGAGGCCTGGAGGGCCTAGGCACTGGTGTTCACTGCGGGTTGCTCTTCACAGGGACAGAGGACACTGCTAGACATTGCTCTGGTCCGCACTGTGTGGGTGCGATCAGGGTCACCAGTTTGTACACCTCTCCTTGAGCACTCATTAGGTCCCCTGGGGGCACACTTTGCTCTACACTATCTATAGCCTCTCATGCCTTATGAGACATTGCTTAGATTGTGCTGGCGCCACTAGTGCGGGACTCTGAACAGTGAGGGACGACGCTGCCCTTATGGGGTGGAAGGTAAAGAGGTGGGCCCTCATAGAAGAGTAGAGTTGGCCTGCATCGACTGCCTCAACGGCTGGGGTTTGTTGACTGCCCAGAGCTGTTGACTCTAGGGGGGTACTGCTAATAGACCTGTGCTCCCAGAGGCGTTGGTCATCGGCGCTCCCTGCTTTGTCAGTGAACGAGGGGTTGGGAGAACACATCCTCAATGGAACATGAGCAAGGATAAAACGGCCCGCTCGAATCTGGCAAACATCATTACCTAATATGCCACACCCAAAGAATAACACGGGGAACGGACCCAGGTAATGTGGGGAAACCACAGGAGGAGGAAGCAGAACTCTCTAGGGCTGACCTGGCAGTGATCCAATGCTCCAGACTCCAGAACCGCACTGGAACACAAAATAGAAACTGTATTGATTGATGCTAACCAGTTGCAGGCTGACCTGCAAAAAGTAGCAGATAATGCCACAACAGCAGAGGGTAGCATTGAAGACCCGCAGGGAGAGGTGGTAACCCTCAGACGACAAATGGCTCAGATGACCATGGCCACGAGGGAACTGGAACAGCGAGCGGAGGATGCAGCGGAACGCTCTAGGCGAAGTAACATCAGTGTTCTAGGACTTCCAGAGAGGGTGGAGAGGGGTACTGCTGAAAAGTTCCTGGAGGACTAGGTGTGTAGGGAACTCAATCCGCTGGGCCTCTCTGATTTCTTTGTGGTGGAGAGGGCAAACAGAGCATTGGTCCTGCTGTAACTGCTGTCCCCGAGGGCCATAATTGTCAAAATCCTTAACTACTGTGACTGGAACTGCATCCTTCAAGCGGTCTGTGCGCAACCGGCCCCCATCTTTGGCAAGAGTAAGATCACCATCTATCTGGACTACACCAAGCAGGTGGAAGAACAATGCAAGTCCTTTCTTGATATTAAACAGAAATTGAGTGGGCTTCAATTTCAATACACGTTACTGTACCCAGCGAAATTTAAGGTCCTAGCTCAAGGGAAGGCACACTTCTTTGAAAGTCCAGAAGAGGTATGGGAATGGTTAGAAATCTGTGGTGAGGCACAGCTAACACACGCTGGACACAGCCAAAAAAAGCACTTGGGCCATCCATTCCAGGAGAGAGTCCCTTTGCCGTGGTCAAGCACAGGTTGACCTCAGCTTCGTACTGCTGGCGGACGGGAGAGTCACCGTGCGGGCAGTTGCGTAACGAAAGTTGAGGGGGCCCCTCTGTGAGGTGCACAGAGGGGACTCCACTCCGGATTTAATCCGGAGATCGCAGGCCTGATTTCTATGATGAGGGAGCCCCCTGCAGCTCGAGCGCCCCCCGCACCGCGGTGGCTGAGGGGGCCTCTGTTACGCCCCTGCGTTCGGGAATATGGCTTGGGGGAAGATACAGAGGATAGTGTAGGATGTTGGTATGATGCTGGTGATTGATGGGTCTGCAACAGGGGCCCGGGCCCCACGTTGGACTTTGTGCCTGTCACCCTGCTTGCCCCTGAGGTGGGGAATGTTATGGCCTGAATGAGACGGTGCATGCTGGCTTTGATCGGTTGGGATGATGGTGTGACAGGCAGGCGGATAGGGGATGTGGGACAGGTGACTGGAAGCAAATGGTGACGTTGCACCGCCCGCAAGGGCGTGCTAGCTTGCTATTTGACCCTAGTTGGAAGCGGGCGTCTCCTGGTGAAGCATGTTTTGGGGAGTCTGAACGCAGGATTGCCATCCTTAAAGGAGTATTACTGGCCGGGTTTCTGCCCAGAGGAATGAGTTCACAAGTCCCTGTTGGGCAGACTGGGCTGCTGTGGATGTCCTGTCACGTCCGATAGTCGCATCATTGTACTATGTTTGTCCATGGGTGGGGGAGGGGGTTTTGTTGTGTATTGGATGTTTGTGTTTACTAGTTTGCAGCAGTATACAGGGATTAACACATGGTGGGGAGGGAGGGGCTACTACTAGACGCCCTGAATTATGACAGGGGCTGATGTTAGATTTCTGACATGGAACGTTAAAGGAGTGGGTACATACACTAAGAGATACAGAGTGCTCACATTTGTAAATAAGCATAAGATCTCCATCTTATGCTTGCAGGAAACACATCTAGATGACTGTAGGTGCTTCACCACTCTCTAAGAAGTGGTGACGCCATGTATTCCATTCCTCTTATTCGATGTACGCCAGGCGTTCGTTGATCTGGGTTCCCCCGGGGGTCCCGTTCTCCTTTGCTTACATGGAGGCCGACGTAGGTAGTCTGTTGTGGGGGACTTAGACAGTCATGCTCTAACCATTTTGAATACACATGCTCCGAACAATGACGACTCCTTTTTTTTCAGAACATCCAAGATCTGTTAACATGTGACGTAGACATTCCTCTCCTGTGGCTACGGTACAAAAGGGGGTAGTAATGGACGGAGCATCTGAACCAATCAAACACTCACACCCAGTCAAAGGATCTGGGTTTAATCCATCACCGTTCTTTAGCCCACTCTGCCACCCCAGTTCAGACATGGCTATATGCAAATCAGTCTGACCCTGTGCCTCATGGGAACAGTCCAGCCCGAACTGCCAAGCCATGCCTTCCCTGGACCGGAAACAAGCTTCCAAGGACCGGTTTCTGGCATTCCAGCCGTCCTCAGCCCGGCTTGCTTGAATCCAGTGGCAAAGTGAGCAAGGGACTCAAGTCTGAGCATACCCTGCTACACTTATGGCGGCAAAAAGCGGTACAAAAGGGGGTGGTAATGGATGGAGCCTGAGACTGTTGGACTGGGGCATTCTATTTGGGGAATCTCGCCATAACATATTGCTTTATGTGGATGGCGCCCTTTTTTATACTGCCTCTACACAGGTGGGAATGCTCATGTTGTTTCAGCTATTGGATGAGTTTGGAGACCTGTCTGAGGAACTTCATTGCTCTTCCCCCTGGCATCCTTGGTCGGTACGCCATGGCTAGACTCCCTAGCCCGGGATTGCGTTGGGATTTGGACCACTTTCGATATTTGGGGATACAGGTGGCCCATTCGGATACACAGCAGCTATGCTTGAATATGGGTAGGGTCCTAGATGCACTACAGAAGTCGGTAGCAATTTGG
Source organism: Lissotriton vulgaris (assembly GCF_964263255.1). Taxonomy (NCBI): domain Eukaryota; kingdom Metazoa; phylum Chordata; class Amphibia; order Caudata; family Salamandridae; genus Lissotriton; species Lissotriton vulgaris. The sequence goes on from NW_028249597.1 coordinate 23,147, forward strand.
ATCACTATGCCGCTATCCCTTATGAACAGGCTGGTTGTGTCTTAAATGGTGTTGTTGTTGCGATTCTTTTATACTTTGCAGAACTCCCCCTGTATTATTCCTCAGGACAGTGTTTAAGCAGCTGAATTCCGTACTTATATTATTGAGGGCAGGTCATCGCAGAAGAGTGTCCCTGACCACGTGAACCCAGCAGTGCGAGGAGACATGACAGAAAATATGACTTTTCAGGCATAGATGGTTGTGCACTGCTGGGAGACCTATATCCAGGGGAACTCTAAATATCATTTGAGCAAGCATGTGAGGACTTTGCTCTCTGACTGTGCCACTTCTTGCACCATGTTGGACTGCACGACATGGCCAAATTGACTTGGCCCACATATCCCGCAGCGCCACCATCCACGCATACGTTAAATGTCTTACTGTCTTGTGGTACGGGTCGCCACCTGATTACATTATTTTTTAGGGCGATGTGAAAGGATGTATCAGGTTCGCCGATCAGGGCTCCACTGCCTGGGATAATGATCTGGAATCTCCATTGGAAGACAGGGAGTGGACTGCAGTTTGGGAACTTGCACATACTGTGTTTTGTAATGCCCGCTTTAAGCTAGTGCACTACCTCCATGGAACTTATATGACCCCCAAGAGCCTACACCGCATATCTCCCTCCTGACCAGACTGTTTCCCAAGCTGCAATGTCAGTGGTGCGGACTTCTAGCATCTGGTGTGGCAGTGCTGGTCGGAGCAGGACTTTTTGGAGCAGGTGATGACGGACCTACAGAGGACTACTCATCGCCTACACACTATTACATTGTTTGTTGGGATATGTTCATAGGCCCAAGGGTCGTAAGATGGCGAACTCATTTCTGCAATTGGTGCTAATATTGGCCCAGAGTTGCCATCAATTGGATAGGACAGTGTACTCCCACAGTTGAGCAATGGTATAGGGATGTACAGGAGTGGGCACTGGCAGAGGAAGTGCACATGAAACTGAGTAGACATGATGAAAGACTGGAGGACGACCTCCACGTATCGTAGGGATGTGTGTGATATCTTCTTCGACCCATAGGTGGGCATGGCTGGTCATGGATGAGGATTCGGATTCGGATGAGGGAGGAACTTGATACTAGCATTCTTCGTTCGATTAGTATTGCGCGACTGATGTGCTGCCAAGAAATAGGGCATGCTGTAGGTGGTGTAACTAAGTGCTCAATGGCTACCTGTTTATATCATTTACTACAAACCGCCACTTACTGTCTATAGTATCACCAATACTGCTATTATTGTTGCATAAAACTGAAAAACTAAAGGTTTAAAAAAAATAAAAGTTTGGTCTCAAGGAAGATAACCAAGAGTTCATAAAATGTGACAAGAGTCATGTTAATTTACTGGGAAAGGATCTTTTGTGCAAAATGAACTGCAGAATTTTTTGTACACCAGTTGGAGTAGCAATTCAGATCCATGATCCAGATGCTAACTTTTAAAATAAAGTCGCAAGCATCAGAAGTCCACTTGTTTCCCGTTTTGACCAATGGAGACCTCCTCCTGATTTGCTGAAGTGCTCAGTGAATGGGGAGGTTTTGATGTTAGTAGCAAAGACATCAGATTCCTAATAGGAGTGGAGCCCATGAAAATGAAGTTAAAATCAGATGTAGGTTGTCCTCGAATGTCCCGGTACAAATTCACTACATAGGAAATCGCAGGAATAACTCCTTTATTTGAGAAGATGATAGACAAAGGCAGGTAAGTACTGGACCGTCCTTGTAACTTGCCTATCATGGGACTGCAAAAAAAAAAAAAAAAGTGGAAATAGTGCAGGACCTGAGAAACGTTAATCAAGTTTTAATCCCATATTGTCCTGTGGTACCAAATCTTGCCACAAACCTTTTGCAGATTCCATCAGATGTGGAATGATTCACAGATGTAGATCTGTGCCAAACATTATTTTCCATTCCTCTGCATGTGGACAGTTATTTTCTTTACGCATTCAAATATTTTAGTAAGAACCTCGTTTGGAGTAGGGTTCCATAGGGATATAGTGAGAGCCCTTCAATCCTTAATCCAATATTGAGGAAAATTCTGGAGACCTTACAGTTTACCTGTAATTCAGTGTTAGTTTAATATATATACAACTTGTTGGTGGTGTTAAAACTAAAGACAGCAGCAAACTAGAAATCATCTGCAGAGAATGAGCACAAAGTATCGCCAAATAAACTCCATTACTTTCGGAAAGAGGCCATATACTTGGGGAGCCACTTTGAGAAGGGAGCGAGAAAGATGTGAATGAAACCACCCACTACAAAGAGAGGTCAGAATGTACCTGGGAATGGTTGGCTACTGTCGTCATGAATTACAAACTTTTCCCTAGTGGCAAACCTCTACCGAGGCTTACATACAATAATATCAGTGATCCGGTGCCCTAGTATGATGAAAGCATGACTGAATTCGCAGACCTCAGAAACAGTCTCTGTAGTGCACCAGCACTACGAATGCCAGGAAGGACTTCTTTTTTGTCACAGGTGTGCATTGCCTGTATTGGCACAGACCCACAGAGAATTGAAACTGCCAGTGGCTTACTTTTCAGCCACCTAAGACCCTGTGGCTGTAGCACTTGCTGTGTGTTTGAGATCTGTAGCTGTTATTAATGTTGGAATCCAGCAAAGTGAGAGGATTGTAGTGGATATAACCCTTATTATGGTGGTTATTTATTTATTTGAAATGTTGCTGACCCGTACCCAAACTCAGCATATGACAAACAGTTGATTACCAATTTATGTGCAAATAAATAGTCCTAGCGGCTGAAAACATTACTCTCCACAGATGTAACATTTCGAAACATGTGAGACTCTTGCCAAATTCAGATTAAGGCGACGAGGATGATGATTTTGATCACAACTTCATGGACGTTGAAGGACTGTGTACCAAACCAGACATACTGGATGTGCCACTTGAATGGGCCAACATTGCTTTGTGTATGGCTCTTCTAGGAGAGACCATTAAGGTACCTTGAAAGCCACATATGTAGTCTTAACCACGTTTGTTTTCGTGGAAGCATCCTAATCCAGCAATGTAACTTCATTGCATGTAGCTGAGGAGCATGCTCTTTGGCTGATAACAGAGAGATAGTATGGATTTGGGGTGGTCCATGCTATTGGCTGTCGCAGTCACAAAATTATTTTAAGACATCCTCTGATTCCCCTGTAAAAAAAGGGATTCACATTTTCAATCTTCTTGAAGCATTGGAGTTGCAAGTAGAAGTTGCCATTATGAAATACGCTGCTCACAAGAGCGGCAATGACATGGTCACATCAGATATTGTTATGCCGACAAGGTGGATAAAAACTTTTCTTTTGAGTCCAGTCCATTCAACCTAGATGAATCATGTAAAACTGTCATGCCTGTCTTGCCCTGACCCTTAATATACAGACCTTGAGCATTGTTGCGGGCAAAATCGCTGACCTTTCCGATGCTGTGGTGCATTCATGGGACTCCGGCGAAGGGGGGAGATCATGACCATGATTGCTCCCTTGTTTGGACCGACGTCTCGTAAAATGATCAGACTTGGAGGCCATATTGAAACGAGTTGACTATTTAGCCGCCCCAACCAGGAAATGATGCTTATTTTTCTAGTTTTTCCAAAGGACACCAGCTTCCACGATCAGTCCCACCTGTTTCAACGTTTGTCACTGCGTCTTCGGTGGCGGTCTCTCTGCGTTCAGTTCATGCTTTTCCCACTGTTTGTAAATTTGGTTGACACAAGTGGATGGGAACGCACGTTGAGGTCTGTCACTATGGTGCCTATGTAGCATGGTTATCACTCTTTAGGTATAGGTTGATTAGTTGTATATGACATATGGTAAAGACAGCTCATATAGGTGTGGGTATTCTTATGACCTTATTGTTTGGATACATTATGTACTTGATTTGTTTGTTCACTATATTTTCATGTCCTTTGCAGTTTTTGTTTGTGGGTGATGGTACCCTCAGTAATCAGTTCTGAAATATTTGATTTGGGTTCTATTTGTCTGTAGTCCTGATTGCCAGAGGTTGATTTACCATAACAACGAAACACGTTTTATCTGTATTTATGTCCAGAAAACGTGACTTTTACCAGCTATGTTGATATCAAGAAAAAGTTATTTTTTACTGATATCAGAAGTGTGGGCTTAAGGATCATAAGGAGCCTGTGGATTCAATAAAGTGACTGGAACATGAATGTATAAACAATTATGGAATTTGGATGGTGTTATTTTTTGTAACAAATATGAGTTCTCAGGGTAACTTAGAATTGTGGAACCATGACGTTTTTTTAAAGGTTGTTAGGTGGCTTTCCCTCACCCTCGAGCACCAAGACCTATGTGATATTATTTAAAAGCTCTTTTTTGACACACTTAGGAGTGTGCCTGTGTGCCTAGCCATCTTGCATTGGATTAATTTAGATATTAAGTTGCTGCATAGAGAGAACTCTGTAGGAAATTATGATGAAAATGTTTACTTTAGGTTATTAGATGACTATTCAAAACTCATGGAAGTGCATGGTTGTTATATCTGCATCTGTTTGCCTGGTTCTGCTGATAAGAGGCTAGCTTAGTGCACCCCTCTATTTACAGTAAACGTTTTAAACCTATGCATTATCATTCCCAAGCCTGGCCCAAAGTGCACACACTAAATTAGCATGTTTTTAGAGACAACAAAAAGTCAGGATACATGCATAGCATGCAGCTGGGTCACTCAGGGCAGGGTATAACCCATGAGTACCATAAAGGGGACATATAAAGCCAAAAAATAGTCATCATGGCTGCAGCCATATCCAAATTGGACTACTGCAATGGCCTATATGTAAACGCTCAGGAAGGTCTTTTAACAAAACTTCAACTCATACAGAATGCTGCGGCCAGGTTGCTGTCAGGTATTCCAAAATATGAATCAATTTCAGCAGAAATTAAAATGCTACACTGGTTGCCTGTTAAGAAGCGAGTTTTGTTGAAGGCCCTATGTGTTGTCCACAAATCACTCAATGCCCCTGGACCAAGTCATCTGACCCAAAATTTCAATTGGTATGTCCCAACAAGATCGCTGCGCTCTTCAGAAGCCAAACTAATCTGTGTACCATTGGCAAAAAAAGTCAATTGGGGCGGCAGGAGCTTTTTTGTGGGTGCTGCCAAAGCATGGAATTCCCTCCCACTTTCCATCAGAGGCATAACAGAATTGATTGTTTTTAGAAAGGCTCTGAAAACTTGGTTGTTCAATGCCTAATGACCATAGTAATCCCCCCGTGATTAGGTCTTAGGTGGACATCTTACATAGCGCCAGGATACCCTTGGGTAGCAGCGCACTTTATAAATGTCAGTAACATTAAAATAACATTAACATTCCCATTCCAACAGTACTGTTTGCAAGAGAAGGCTCGGCCAAGCTCCCTACATTCTAAATATATGAGGAGGAATCATCCTGGATGACGAGTTCAACATGACGGCACAGTTCATTACAGTAAGCTCCGTTTTCTTCCATATGCTATGAATGCTACAAAAATTCTTCAAGTGGCTCCCACAGAACACCAGGGAAGCTGTCACGCAAGTACTCATTACAAGCCGACTCAACTATGGAAATGCACTGTACGCCGGAATCTTGAAACAACTCCTAAACTGACTTCAGACAATCCAGGACGCCACTGCAAGACTCATACTCCACTTCTCTCACCGCACCGACATCTCACCTCATCTCCGGGACTCCACTGGCTCACATCCATAAATGTAGTCAATTCAAACTCCTCAATCTCACCTACAAAGCTCTAAACAACATGGGACCCTCTTACCTCAACAGTCACATATACTTTCCCAACCCATCAAGATACCTACGCTCAGCCTCACAATCATTCACACACACCTACATTCACAAATGTAGAACAGGAGGTCGCTGATTCTCTTACATAGGAGCCAAAACATTGAACGACCTACCATAACACATCAGGGCCTTCTCCTCGCTACTTTCTTAAGAAGCAGAAGACCTGACTCTTCAAATAATGCGGCAGGAGCTACATGCCAACACCCCTGCTTAAGTGCCTGGTTATCCTTGCAGGTGATTAGTGTGCTATGAAAATCAACATTACATAACTTACCACATATTACTGATGTAAACTCTGTAATGTTCTGTTTTTATAGATTTGTTTTATCTACAGGATTTTCTTGAACTGTATCTTTCGAATTTTGATGTTCCTCTTGAAACCGTATCTTGTGCTAGGTCATCATGTACTTACAATGGAAGCAAAATTCTGGGACTCTGCCAGATACATTGACTAATTTACGCAAGTTAACCAAACTAACAATGGTGTCCATAAATGTACATGCAGAATAAATAAAGGTGAGAATGAGTTTGCAGAAGAGCTCAATGAATGGAAGGTGAGATTCAGCAAAAAGGTTCAGGAAAAGAAAAGAGCTAAGTTTGAAAAGGAGGAAGAGGAGGATGGAAATTCGAAGGTATAGCCAAGGCTTAGGTCCTGATTTATATTTTAGCAGATGCTTCTGGACCATCGAAAGATGGCGGTCCAGTCATTCGCCATAGGAACTGTCTCCCCCACCTGATTAATATGTTGGCAGTTTGACAAACAAAAGTCTGTCATCGCCAGACATCACCGCCGCATGCAGATTCCTCCGTCGACAGAGTAAGAACAGAAAAGAGGCTGACGGCGGGATTAAAGCCACAACTCTGGCCTCCTAATCACAAAGTCACTTTCCAGCAGCGTTCACATCTGAACTGGCGGTTTCAAGCCTTTAAAGCAGTGCTTAATTTGTAAAAAAAGAAGTCCAGGTGCTAAAAATTTTGCCAAGGAGGCCACAGCTCACTTCTTCCTCTGGTGAGCCCCACTTTCAACACTCTCACTGCCTCAGTCTCTATCTTCTAATCTTGATATGTTGTCTGTCCCTTAAGTCTTTGCTCTAAGAGTCTATCCTCTCACCTCTCTAATTGTTTTCTATCATCTTTGTCACACCTGAGTGTTACCTTATTCCCTGTATTTCTGATTTTCCCTCTATTCATTATAGCCCTGCCCTTTTTCCTCTTCACTTTTATTCATGCTCTGCTCTCTCTCCTCTCGATCTTGGCTCCCTACTATCACTCTTCTAGCAGTGATTAGCTGTGTCTCCGTTTTATCATTTGTCTGCTTTTTCCCTCTGTCCTATCCTCTACATCCTTTCATTCTATCTTCTCTCTTCTTGATGCTCTCTTCTTCACATCATGGCTGCTTTCTCTTTGTATCTGATTTGCTCTCCTTTTCTTCTACTTAGCTCCGTCTTATCTCTCTCCTCTCCTGTTGTTTTTTTCTCCTCTTTACTCCTGCTCTCTCTCTCATCTATAACACTGCTGCTGCCTGTGACCCCTGTTGTCAGCCTATAGATGTCCCTGCAATTTTGAATTCTGCGTTTCCCTGTTGTCATTCCTAAAGAAGTGGAAGATGGCGTGTTTTACTTTCTTACCTACACGAGTGCAAAAACAAAATGTACACCAAATGAAAATGGTTTTTTATATATATTAACCAATGCAGTATGACTGGGTATATTGCGGAACAGACGGCTGCTCGAGCACAGCAGGTGATACCACTGCTAGTGCTGCCTGTAATTAGTAGGTCCAGGGATGGCGACAGCATCGGCATCCACTACTCAGCTTGCTGTGACCCTTCCTGCTACAGCACAGACATTGTCCACAGCCATAATGCTGCCAATGCCGGTAAGTATGGCTGTAGTGCCTACTGGACTCACGCACGCTCAGTAATTACCATGCTGCAGTGCAGTGCACAGATTCTACATGTAGGCCATGGCGCACAAAAGTTGTGTTGGTCCACAGCCGCTTGGAGCACATTGAGGATAGCAGCAATGTAGAGCTGCAGGATATGCTACTCTGGCTACGCAGCAAGTGGAAAGTCCACACTTACTTTTGTTTATTCTTCCTCAAGAGCCCTCACTCCCAAGTTTCAAATGCGCTCTCGCAGCTTCCTTACCTCAACTCCATCATGAGCCAGCCCCCAGCAACAAATATCCAATGGGAGACTTCGGCTCAGGCAGTGGCAGGGTGCAGCAGACTCGGGGAATAGAATGCAAGCCATAGTTTGTTGATGACTTCTTGGATTTGTGATTGACGTGATGACATCATCACTAACTAACTGACGTTTTGATACACAATCATGCCTGCCTAGACAGGCGTATGCTGGCCTGTCTATGAACATTTACCAGCTAGTCACCATACAATGTATGTTAGCATTAAGATCACCACCTGCAGGGTCAGAAATTGTAGCCCCGGCCCTGTGAAAGAAGAGCCGGTGCTGAGCACCTCAAAGCACCTGCTCAAATTAAGCACTGTATAAAAGGGCATAAGGTACATTTAACACCCTCTTGTATTTGACTACTCATGCTGAACCTGATGTTGCAACATGATGCATACCTGCTCTTGGAAATGGATGACACTCCGACACGTCAGTGCTGTAATAGATATGTGCAATTAAATGTGGGTTACTGTATTAAAATCTCTTTTATTGTGGCCGTACACATAGGTAACATATTCTGTTGTCTGTAGGACAAATCTTAATCTTTAATTTTAAGTTAACATTGTGATGTCAGCAAAGCTAATAAATGTGTCATCTATATATATAAAAACGAAAGTATATCTGTTTGTCCTTTATGCATTACTACACCATTCATCCGATCGCCATAAAACTTAGGGAAGTTGTTGAGTACACTCCCTCGAAGGTTTCTGGCAAAACAAAGAAAAAAAAGAAAAGCTTGTTAAATATCGGCCCCCCGGCCCCCCAGGGCCCTCATAATCTTTCCAATACTGAACGTTTACAGTTTCCGGTGCGACTCGCTTTTGCAATGACCATCAACAAAGCACAAGGACAATCGCTGCAAGTGTGTGGACTAGATTTGGAGAATCCGTGCTTCTCACATGGACAACTGTATGTGGCCAGCTCACGCGTCGGAAAACATTCTGATTTATTCGTGTACGCACCAGACAGAAAAACAAAAAATACCGGGTATCCACAAGCACTCGAATAAATAAACAGAATTAAAAGAACACTTTAAAATGTTTTCCATATTAAAATGAATAAGTTTCAATAAAAATGACACAATGTAAATTGAATGTTATCATAACAAGTTTCCTTAAATTTCCTTTCTTCTGAGATCGCAGCAACGCGCAACGGGTAAGCTAGTGTTAAATAAAGTGTACATATGGTCAGACACATTTTGGAAATATAACATGTCCACCAAATTGTGTAGAAGGTGTCATTGTCCGTCATCACCACGGAAGCACATACAAAATAAAAAATGTAGACAACCATGTTTCATTACAACTAAATGAATAATTGAAAGCAAAGTAGCTCCAACATCTGTGTGAAACTTACACCTTTATGTGTGTGATATATATCCAATTTTAAAGTTTCATTATCCACTATCTAATCAGAAAATACAATACACAAATGTATGACTTGTATTGCTCTAAATAATGTTTTTAACTTTGCCCTCTCTCAAAAGTGAGCACAATAATTTGTCCCATCGCCTCTCCAGTTATCCCGACATGCCTGTCCTACTTTAGTGATATGGTTCCTTTACCTATGCAATCCAATTATAAAATAATTCACAACAATCATTTGCCTTACACCTATTTGCAAGTACGGGGAATTGCCCTTGACTGGGTTTGATCCTTCTTGCAAGGTCGCTCCCAGGCAGTCCACCTTTCCACCTACTCTGCTCCTTTTCTTCCCCTCACTTGTGGTGTTCCCCAGGGTTCTGCTCTCTCCCCCTTCTCTTCAATCTATATATGCAACCACTTATGGCTTCCCTTCGTCACTCCCCTGCTACAATATACAACTATGCCGATGACTTGCAATTGATTTTCCCTCTGGACACTACACCTTCCTCTCGCCTCAACTTCCAAACCACAATGTTACTCATCTCTGACTGGATGGCTCACAGCCAGCTCAAGTTGAATCCGTCTAAAACGGAACTTATCCTGGTGGGTGGTCCTACCAATCCATGGGATGACAATTACTGGCCTCCTTCTCTTGGTCTCCCCCCTCGTCCGGTCAGCTCTGTGAAAAGCCTAGGAGTGATCATCTCTGAGGATCTATGTATGAAACCTCAGATCTCAGCAGTAACATCATCCTGCTTTTTCCAGCTGCGCAGGATTCGCAAGATCTGCAGATTTCTAACCAGAGAGGCACTCATACTAGTAATATTGGCTTTGGTCATCTCCAGGGTCGACTTCGCTAACATCCTGTATGTGGGGATTCCTGTCTACCAGCTTCAAAAACTTCAGTTAATCCAGACCAGGCCGCTCGTTTGGTGTTCCACCAACCCAAACACCAGCATGTTTCCCCCCTTCTGAGGAGCCTTCACTGGCTCCCAGTGGCTAAACGGTGCTCCTTCAAACTCGGTTGCACCCTATACAAATCCCTTCATAACCACGCCCCTGAGTTCATTTCCTCCAAGCTTAAGCGATACTTTCCAACTCGCAATTTACGATCCTCCGCCGACAATCTTCTATGCATCCCATCAATCCGCTGTAAAAAACACGGCGGTCTACGCTTCTCTTTTTTAGGCCCTACCCTCTGGAATTCCCTCCCTTCCTCCTTTCGCCATTGTCCCTCGTATGAGCTGTTCCGAAAAACCCTGAAAACCTACCTTTTCAAGGCGGCCTTTGAGTAACACCTTCTGCCCTGGCTAGCTATGTTTGTTATGAGCACCAAGAAACCCTCTCGGTGTACGTGCGCGGTATAAACTTTTTAACATAACATAACATAACATACATGCCCAGGAAAAATGAAAATCAAGATATGCAGGGCCTGTGCATCTGTTATTACTCGTGTCCTTACAGCACTAGTTGTGGGAATTTTTGAAGCAGTGGTAATTAAAAAGGATTTTGAATGCATTTACAGGCTATATGCAGTCAAGTTTAGAAATATGTAATGTACATATTTCTCTATTATGCTAACAATAAGCCAGTTATATACTAATATCAATTTATAACCTGACAAGGATGCTGCATGTTGTTACAGTACTTTAACAATGCTCTCAACTACTACACAATTTATAAGTCAACAAATATAAGCCCAAAAGGAAGGAACATTAGACGTGTCATTAAATAATATTGTGTAAACCACAAAGGAATTTATTATTAAAAGCAGAAGACCAAAAGTCAACACAGACTTCCAAATATTTGAAGTCTGCACTCAACACTTAAATGTTTGAAAAATAAGTACATCCTGAACAATGTATCTGGGTACACGAGACGAATAAACAAATTAGGAAAAATAAATTGTGTTTGATAATGAGATACTTCTCTTAATATAAACAAAAATCACCATAAGTATGAGAAAACAAAATTATGAAATAAAATAATAAGACATAAATCTTAATTTTTCCACAATAAGACAGATTTTTATCTTGCCTCCAAAGACAATGGCATCCACATGACCTTGTCACAAAGGGCATATGTGACTCCATGAACAGACATATAAAATCCAGGCACCTCCATCAGGAGGTGGGGTGGGCCTTTTCTTCATGGGTTTGGGAGGAGTAGGGGTGGTTTTGGAGGGAGGAGGCAGGGAGGATGTGGTGAGTGTAGGTGGTGTGCGCAAAGTAGAGGGTGAACAAGAAGTTGCAGTGATGTTGTGCGGCTGAATTTGTGTCTGAAGTGTTATGGGGATATGTGGTTGTACATTTGGTTGTGTGCTGTAATGTGAGTGAAGTTTTTTTATTTGGATTAATGTGTTTGTTTTGTGGCTGTAGTGCTTTAGGAGTGTGGGTCTGTGATTTTTGTTTGGGTGATGGTGTGTTTGAGTGCGAGTGTGTTTCTGTGATTTTGTTTTTGGTTGGTGTTAGTACAAGTGTGTGTGTTTCTGTGGTGTTTGTTTGGGTGATGGTGTGTGCTTGTCTGAGGGTTTATGTTTCTGTGGTGTGGGTTGTTTTTGTGAGGTTATGTGTTTGGATGAGTGTGTGTTTGTGGTTGAGGGTGTGAAAGTGGTTGAGTGTATGATGGTGATTGTATTGTGGGAGTGAGCAGGATAATAGAAATGATTGGTGGATGGATGTCTGTATTAGTCTTTGTATGTTGTGGATGTGTCAGTGGTTTTGGAGGGTGTAGTACTAGTTTCTGTGTCTGTATGTTTCGGTATGCGTTTCTATTTTTTACCATAAGTGTCTCTGTGTGTTGGGGCCTGATTCACAGAACTAACTTCTAAACTTACTACCATTTTGGTATTCACAAAAGGCACTTACTCATTTCAGTATTCACAGAAGTTAGGAGTCCTAACTTTAGGACTCCTAAATGCCTTCTGTGAATACCGAAAGTCTTGAAGTTAAGATTTTTCTCAGTTTAGGAGTAGTAAAGTTAGGACTCCTAACTTTAGGACTACTGTGTTCCGGTTTAGATAAGTTTTGTACTGGGGTGGTGTGCAGTGCAAAAAAACGATGGATTTAGGCCCAGGTCTCTGTACTGGGGAGAATGTATGACATTGTTCTGCATTCTGTCCATCGACTGTTGTTTTTGCATTTGTCACCCCGAGTGGGATGGGTATGCTCAGACGTGAGTCCCATGCTTTCCACACCACTGGAGTCAAGCAATCCTGGCTGAAGACGGCTGATAGCCAGAAACCGGTCCTAGGATGCTTGATTCCGGTCCGGGAAAGACATGGTTTGGCAGTTCGGGCTGGACTGTTCCCATGAGGCACAGGGTCAAGGCTGATATGCATATGGCCATGTCTGAACTGGGGTGGTGTGGAGTGCAAAAAAACAATGGATTTAGGCCCAGGTCTCTGTACTGGGGTGAATGTATGACATTGTTCTGCATTCTGTCCATTAACTGCTGTTTTTGCATTTGTCACCCCGAGTGAGATGGGTATGCTCAGACGTGAGTCCCATGCTCTCCACACCACTGGAGTCAAGCTATCCTGGCTGAAGATGGCTGATAGCCAGAAGCCGGTCCTAGGATGCTTGATTCCGGTCCGGGAAAGACATGGCTTGGCCGTTCGGGCTGGACTGTTCCCATGAGGCACAGGGTCAAGGCTGAATTGCATATGGCCATGTCTGAACTGGGGTGGTGTGGAGTGCAAATAAACAATGGATTTAGGCCCAGATCTCTGTACTCGGGTGAATGTATGACATTGTTCTGCATTCTGTCCATCAACTGTTGTTTTTGCAGGAATATGAGAGACCTGAAATTCATCCAAAGGGAGGAGAGGGCAAGACACCATGCCTTTTTGCACCAGCAACCCTTGTACAGGCACTCCCACCACCTGCACAACCACCAGCAACCCCTGTACAGGCATTCCCACCACCTGCACAACCACCAGCAACCCCTGTCCAGGTACTAACACCACCTGCCCAACCACCAGCAACCCCTGTACAGGCACTCACACCACCTGTACAACCACCAGCAACCCCTGTACAGGCACTCCGACTACCTGCACAACTACCAGTAACCCCTGTACAGGCACCTCCACCACCTGCACAACCACTAGCAACCCTTGTACAGGCACTCCTACAACCTGCACAACCAGCTCTTGTCCAGGCACAAACACCAACTGTGCATACACCATCGGCCCCTGCACATGTAGGTCACCTTGTACTGGCACATGGACAACATCCACATACACGTTGGCGATAAGCCAGACCTGATCCCTCACAGCGATCATCACCTCAGAAATTGCAATGTCGCAAGCACGATCGCCATCGACAACATCCCAAAATTAAATTGACCACTGTGAATATGTGTACAGAAAAAAGTAAAGATCTTCAAAAGTAACATTCTGTTGTGTATCATGTCCTGTATAACGATGTAGGTGGGCTGGAGATGTGAGGAGGTATGTGTGTGTGTGACATAGTTACAAGTGTAACCCATCATTGCAACAACCCATAATGTGTAATACAGATGACTCACTAGATACGTGTCCATTTTCTGCACCAGACATTCACAATGAAGTCAAACAAGTTAAAGTAAGTAGGATTCCTCAAACATAATTATGTATGAATATTAGAACAACCGTCCGTTTGGAAGGG